>NC_052345.1:6511434-6803934 GCF_016432855.1 Salvelinus namaycush
GGAAGGGGGGATGGAAGGAGAGGGAAGGAGAGAGGAGGAATGGAGGGAGGCTGAGCGGGACTTGGGAGGTAGTTTGAGGACAGAGGCTGTGTCATGGCCCACAATGCCACCTTTTCCCTACACCCTCCCTTCTCTCTTTTTCTCTTTTTCTCTCATTCTCTCTCTCAAACAAAAAAATGAACAGAAAAAAGAGAAGAAAATCACACATGTGCACACACACACACACACACACACACACACACACACACACACACACACACACACGTGCACACACACACAAACCAACACACGCCATGAGGGGTGATGTAAGGGAAGACTTGGAACTCAGTGTCCCAGCAGACTCTATGCATACTGCCCCTCAAATGAATGAATACATGTATTCAACTATCTTTCTCTGTCTTTCTCTCTCACTCTGCACAAAGAATCTGCAGAAAGGGGAAAACAAGTGACAATTCTCCCTGGTGTTCTTCGAGGATCATCCTACCCTAACCCTAGCTTCATGTTCACACCTCGGTTCAACCCTAACCCCAGCCATTTCTCTAACCCTAACCCTAGCTTCATGTTCACACCTCGGTTCAACCCTAACCCCAGCCATTTCTCTAACCCTAACCCTAGCTTCATGTTCACACCTCGGTTCAACCCTAACCCCAGCCATTTCCCTACCCTAAACATAGCTTCATGTTCACACCTCGGTTTAACCCTAACCCCAGTCATTTCCCTAACCCTAACCCTAGCTTCATGTTCACACCTCGGTTTAACCCTAACCCCAGTCATTTCTCTAACCCTAACCCTAGCCTCAGGCCTAAAATAACCCTCAACCCTTACCCTTCCTGTCAAACATATTCCTTTTTCTGTTTTCCTTCCTCAAACAGAATACAGTACAATAACCCTAGTTAAGTAACTAAATGAATAAAACATGTTTTCAGATCAAATCAAATGTTATTGGTCACATATACATATTTAGCAGATGTTATTGCGGGTGAAGTGAAATGCTTGTCACAGCAAAATGCTTTCCTTTACCCATTGGAACATGATGTACCATGATGCACAGCTCACATACAGTAGCCTACTGCTACACTTCCTGGAAACACTACACTTCCCTCTCTGAGCACTCTAGTTTAGAAACACAATAAAACCTTATTTTTTTAACTCAATATCAAATCATTTCTGGGTGACAATGAAGTACCTTACTGTGATTGTTTTTAATAAAACATTATCAAAAAGAAACAAAAATAGCTTCTTAGAAAAAAGCAATTTCTCAAGCAAGAATTTAGCTTGGACTGTCTGAGAGTGGTCTGAGTGAGGGGCCTAATTGGAGGAGCCTAGTGGTAGGGGATATACAGTGGGGCAAAAAAGTATTTAGTCAGCCACCAATTGTGCAAGTTCTCCCACTTAAAAAGATGAGAGAGGCCTGTAATTTTCATCATAGGTACACTTCAACTATGACAAACAAAATGAGGGGAAAAAATCCAGAAAATCACATTGTAGGATTTTTAATGAATTTATTAGCAAATTATGGTGGAAAATAAGTATTTGGTCAATAACAAAAGTTTATCTCAATACTTTGTTATATACCCTTTGTTGGCAATGACAGAGGTCAAACGTTTTCTGTAAGTCTTCACAAGGTTTTCACACACTGTTGCTGGTATTTTGGCCCATTCCTCCATGCAGATCTCCTCTAGAGCAGTGATGTTTTGGGGCTGTTGCTGGGCAACACGGACTTTCAACTCCCTCCAAAGATTTTCTATGGGGTTGAGATCTGGAGACTGGCTAGGCCACTCCAGGACCTTGAAATGCTCCTTACGAAGCCACTCCTTCGTTGCCCGGGCGGTGTGTTTGGGATCATTGTCATGCTGAAAGACCCAGCCACGTTTCATCTTCAATGCCCTTGCTGATGGAAGGAGGTTTTCACTCAAAATCTCACGATACATGGCCACATTCATTCTTTCCTTTACACGGATCAGTCGTCCTGGTCCCTTTGCAGAAAAACAGCCCCAAAGCATGATGTTTCCACCCCCATGCTTCACAGTAGGTATGGTGTTCTTTGGATGCAACTCAGCATTCTTTGTCCTCCAAACACAACGAGTTGAGTTTTTACCAAAAAGTTATATTTTGGTTTCATCTGACCATATGACATTCTCCCAATCTTCTTCTGGATCATCCAAATGCTCTCTAGCAAACTTCAGACGGGCCTGGACATGTACTGGCTTAAGCAGGGGGACACGTCTGGCACTGCAGGATTTGAGTCCCTGGCGGCGTAGTGTGTTACTGATGGTAGGCTTTGTTACTTTGATCCCAGCTCTCTGCAGGTCATTCACTAGGTCCCCCGGTGTGGTTCTGGGATTTTTGCTCACCGTTCTTGTGATCATTTTGACCCCACGGGGTGAGATCTTGCGTGGAGCCCCAGATCGAGGGGGATTATCAGTGGTCTTGTATGTCTTCCATTTCCTAATAATTGCTCCCACAGTTGATTTCTTCAAACCAAGCTGCTTACCTATTGCAGATTCAGTCTTCCCAGCCTGGTGCAGGTCTACAATTTTGTTTCTGGTGTCCTTTGACAGCTCTTTGGTCTTGGCCATAGTGGAGTTTGGAGTGTGACTGTTTGAGGTTGTGGACAGGTGTCTTTTATACTGATAACAAGTTCAAACCGGTGCCATTAATACAGGTAACGAGTGGAGGACAGAGGAGCCTCTTAAAGAAGTTACAGGTCTGTGAGAGCCAGAAATCTTGCTTGTTTGTAGGTGACCAATTACTTATTTTCCACCATAATTTGCAAATAAATTCATTAAAAATCCTACAATGTGATTTTCTGGATTTTTTTTCTCATTTTGTCTGTCATAGTTAAAGTGTACCTATGATGAAAATTACAGGCCTCTCTCATCTTTTTAAGTGGGAGAACTTGCACAATTGGTGGCTGACTAAATACTTTTTTGCCCCACTGTATAACCTGACACTAGCTGTTATTGGCAGAGAGAAGGGCAAACTTTCTTTGTTATTGGTCAATTAACTTACACCGCCTGGTGATGTAACCAAAACCCCACCCAGGCAAAACAAGCTGACTTTTCAAACAGCTAGCTCTTATACTAAATGGGCAATATCATTACTTTCACAATTTCACAGTATTATACCAACCTCATATTGGGGAAATATGTATAAAACACAGGCAAATCAACATTTTCACTGAACTGGCCCTTTAATTGCATCCAAACAGCACCAACAATGGGAGACTGAGTTGACTAAAAGCTCACTTATCAAATATGTATCCTTTATATGTTTTTACTCTGGGTTCTAAGTACTTCCAAAGCCTGTAAGTATCAAGGGGCATTATAAGAGCATCTATGGTACTACTTTCTCTCAAGTGTCCACTGTCCTGGCCTACAGAGGCTAGTTGCCAGGCAACCCCAGTCTGTAAGAGGATCAGTACTAGGCAGTGAGGGGAAGTTGTTTACTAGTTGTCCTAGTGTGACCTGACCCAGATTATAGGAGAGTTGCTGGACGGGTATGGCAGAGCTTAGAAACAATAACAACAACTGTTTGTATGCAGGATAAGGGACAGCTTTCTCTTTGGGGTTTTAGGCTGGGTATCTGTATACTGCTGATGTAAAAAGGGCTTTACAAAATACATTTCATTGATTGACTGAAAGGAAAATATATTTTGGGGTAAAACATTTTTATACTAGATCCTATCATCAAATAGAGATATACTGTGTGTGCATCAAATCATATTTTATGTTTTGTGAAATATCACTCTTTCAATACTAGTAGTTCCTGTACTGCGCCAGTCAGTCTACTGTAGCAATGCAAAGTTACCATGTTATGTTACCCCTGTTATGTTACCCCTCCATATGTTATGTGACATCATGGTCATGTTATGAAGACAACAGACCTCTGATGTCATGTTATGATGACGTCACAGACACTACAGATCCAGCAGCCCAGCCCGAGGAAGGTTCTATGGACTCCTGAGAATGTCCTGAGTATAAACGCTCACACACACACGCACACGCACACACACACACACACACACACACACACACACACACACACACACACACACACACACACACACACACACACACACACTCCATCCAGAGGAATGTTCTAGACTTCTGACAATGCCATAAGTATGCATTGTACCCTGCATTCACTCTCTCTGCCGCTCTCCCATCCCTCCTAAATCTAGGCCATCTATATCCATTGGACCGTTGACTTCTCTCTTCACAGACGTACACGCTTACATAAGTACTCAGGCAGGGTGGATTACGCAACATACACCCCCACCCCTTCTACCCCCTTCCTCACACACAGACACATGTCCCCCTTGCGCATATATACACAAACACTCCTTAATATTTAAACAACCGTCCGTCACTGAACATCTATAAAAAGATGTGTACACTGCATTATTAAATGGAGCCAATTCAGAAATGCAAACATGTAGTGTATTCAAGTTTTAAAAAGGCTTATAAAGTTTGTAACCCCACTTTAACATTTCAGACTTGATTTGCCACAACAAAAAATGTATCAACCCGTAAAACACATAGTAATTCACATTTCCTGTTGAGCATGACCACACTGAGTGTACAAAACATTAGGAACACCTTCTCTTTCCATGACATAGACTGATCAGGTGAATCCAGGTGAAAGCTATGATCCCTTATTGATGTCACCTGTTAAATCCACTTCAATCAGTGTAGATGAAGGGGAGGAGACAGTTTAAAGAAGGATTTTTAAGCCTTGAGACAATTGAGACATGGATTGGTGTGCCATTCACAGGGTGAATGGGCAAGACAAAAGATTTAAGTGCCTTTGAACGGGGTATGGTAGTAGGTGTCAGGTGCACTGGTTTGTGTCAAGAACTGCAACGCTGCTGTTTTTTTTATACTCAACAGTTTCCAATGTGTATCAAGAATGGTCCACCACCCAAAGGACATCCAGCCAACTTGACTGTGGGAAGCATTGGAGTCAACATGGGCCAGCCTCCCTGTGGAACGCTTTCATCACCTTGTAGAGTCAATGCCCGGACGAATTGAGGCTGTTGTGAGGGCAAAAGGGGGTGTAACTCAATATTAGGAAGGTGTTCCTAATGTTTTGTATACTCAGTGCAGGGGTGTCCAACTCATTCCATGGAGGGCCTAGTGTCTGCTGGTTTTTGGTTTTTCCTTTCAATTAAGACCTAGACCACCAGGTGAGGGGAGTTCCTTACTAACCAGTGACCTTAATTCTTCAATCAAATACAAGGGAGGAGTGAAAACCCGCAAACACTAGGTCCTCCGTGGAATGAGTTTGACTCAGTGTATTTTCCTGCTGTAAGAAACTGGTCAAACTAAGATAGCAGATCTGTATAGCATGGATGGTTTCCTTGGCAATACTAAAATAGCCATGGACTTGGATTCAGTCTTTTTTTAAATGATTATGTTGTTTGACAGATTGTTGTTTTTGCAGAAGGGAGACAATAGCGTGTATGTCAGGGATAATTGAGGATATAGAGGGTGTTCGTAGGAAACTATGAATGAGAGAGGGGGGGGGGGGGGGGGTCAGAGAGAGACGTTTTGTTGACCCCTATTGTTCAGGGCATGACACACAACTCATTTACACAGAGTACAGCCTTAGTGTGATCCTGGCACAATGCTGATTACATCCATTGTAATCCAATCTGGCTACCGTCCAGAGAACATTAGATAAACATTCCAAAACAGTGCAGAGAACGTTTGATGAAAATTCCAGAATGGATGGGGGCGAGGAGGATAAGGGGGTACATAATCAACAATGAAAAGGCTTTACATTTTGATACTGTAGGATTATGGTATTTTACATTCACTTTTCTATGGTACACAACCCATAGATGGTGAATGGCGGTCAATAATAAGCCCATACTTCAGGCTCTTTAGACCAAGTTCTGCTCTAATTTGCATACGTCTTGTTGAATCCTCCTATTGTCTGTGTTCAATGGCCTTTTATAAACTGGCTGGTTCCAGCCCTGAATGCTGATTGGCTGATAGCCATGGTATATGAGACAGTATAATCTACTTCTATGGTGGGTATGATCTTTCTCAGAAGAGCTTTGGACAAAAGAGGTTCTAGACAGTTTGGGTTAGTGTTACTCTATTCTTGGAGGACATCTCATGACAATTTTCCATCCCAGTTCCTGGTATAATTAGAATAGGATCTCTCTCTCTCTCTCTGTACTCAATATGTGGACAGTCACCTTACTGTGAGGACAAAGGCAATATTGTTTCCTGAGCTTGTTATTCAGCAGAAAATCTGTTTATCCCGCAATGATTTTTTTAACACAAACATCATTTCAATCAGACTTTGTTCCATTTGTTACATGGTTCTTAGCTGGTAAGACCATCTGGCTAGTGGTTGTGACTGCTACAGGCCTGTTGGTGGTTGTGAAAAACAATAAAGTTTATATGTTACCCCTGCATTTGCGGTTCGTATCCTATCCTAACTCCCATACATAAAGTCAGTGTATCGCATGTGGTGGATAGATTACTCAGATACTAATATAGGCTAACATGAATATGTAAACTGTACATTGATCAATAAACAAGGTATGCTTTTTCTCTCTCTCTCTCTCACACACACACACACACACACACACACACACACACACACACACACACACACACACACACACACGCTCTCTCTCTCTCTACTCCCCACAGTGGGTAAGCCAAAGTAAATGTTAGTGTTGTTTTTTCGGGTTGTTACACAAACTCTCATAATGTGAACTTTGGCTCCCTGTCCAACTCCAGGATAAGGATTAGTATAAAGAGCTCTAGTGCAGGCGAGTAGAGTGTTGTAGAGAGGGAGGGCCAGGGTCAGGTTAGGAGAAACAGACCGAGGGAGAGAGAGATGCAGGGAGAGGGAGAGGGGGTGAGGGATGAGGGGAAATACAGAGAGGGATAGTGGGATGCAAGGAGAGAGGAAGCGAGAGGGGATGATGAAAGGGGTGAGGGAAAGAGAGGGATGGAGGGAGAGTCAAGTTATATTTGTCACATGTGCCGAATACAACAGATGTAGACTTTACCATGAAATGATTACTTACAAGGCCTTTCCCAGTGAGCATTTTTACAGTGAGTATTAGGGTCAGGAGAAACAGAGAGCGAGAGAGAGAGATGGAAGGAGAGAAATAGGGGGTGAGGGGATGATGGGAAATAGATGGTGTGATAGTTCAAGTTAGGAGAAACAGAGAGAGAGAGAGAGGGATGGATCCGGAGAGAAAGAGAGAGGGATGAAGAGAGAGAGGGGGAGGGGTAAGACGCTTACAAGCCTCCTCTGTGAACTGCTAACCACGTACTGAGTCATACAAGACTTTCCAACTCTCCTCAAAGCTAATGTACACTTTAATTTGCTGTACGACTGTGTGTGTGGGTGTGTGTGTGTGTGTCTGAACCTGTCCCCTTGGTTTGAGGTTAGTCAACGAGTGACCTTATTGTGCAAACATGCTTCAGTTCACATCCCCCGCCCCCCGACCCCAACACACACACTGTAGTTGTATTGACCTGTGATTACATACCACTATCACAACCATACCTAACTTAACCTCAGTGTTAATGTACACACGTGCTGTACTCTGAACGGATAGCTTTATAGGCAGTAGGGTACAAAGTGAAACGCATAGTACACACATCTCAGTTCTTTCTATCATTAACATTAAGAATGTATCCACAATGAACACTTATGTGTGTTTTAAATGGCACCCTATTCCCTATATAGTGTACAGGACTCTAGTCAAAAGTTGTGCACTATATAGGGAATAGGGTGCAATTTCAGACGCAACCATGGTCTATACACTTTAAATAGCATTGAGTGCTCTATTACTCCCAATCAGACCACTGAGATACCATTTTAGAATTTTATTAGGATCCCCATTAGCTGTTGCAAAAGCAGCAGCTACTCTTCCTGGTGTCCACACAGAACATGACATAATACAGGACATTAATGGACAAGAACATCACAAGGACAGAGCTACATACATTTTAAATACATGCATAGAGGATACAGGATATACTGATTTCCTGTCCAGTGGGATCAACAGTGTGCTATTTTCACACCAAGCCGGTAACACCAGGAAGACCCTTATCAACACATCAACACCCCATGTGGTGAGGAAACCACTGACAGGTAAGATAACAGGAATTACTCATTGAATCTGCTGTGTGTCGTATATCAGTTGTGGTTTGTTGTTGTTGTGGTTGCTGCTGCTGTTGTTGTTGTTGCTGCTGACTCACGTGGCCAAAGTAGTTGACCCTGAGGGATAAATAACGTTTTTTAAATTCTCATTGGACTAAACTACAGTACGGAAGTGGGGGGGACATACTTTTTAAATTATTATTATTTCATTTTTAGGGAACAGATCAGCTTTAATATTGCAGATAGATTGTGGCTTCCATCAATGTATTTGTCTGCATCATTTGTGTGTGTGTCATGAAGCTGGTTGAGAGAATGCCAAGAGTGTGAAAAAAGCTGTCATCAAGGCAAAGGGTGGCTACTTTGAAGAATCTAAAATCTAAAATATATTTTGATTTGTTAAAAAAAAAACTAAAAAACAATAGCCTAAAAAATTAACAACTCTTACAAATAAAGTACAAAGACAACTTTTGATTGTCTTTAAGACAGCCAACCCGAGCCGCCTACACGCCAGACCCCCACCAGTCTAGTCCATAACTCAACTCTTTCCCCAACACGACTTCCTTCCCATCTTTTTTTTACGTCTCAAGGGAAAGGTTTGGAAAACAAGAGTTGAATGAAAACACACATACACATTAACACACAGAGACAGTACACCCTCCATATAATTCATATCATAGGCCTAATAGTACTGTAGAGCTCTTTTTACTTGCACACAATATAGCTGGGTCACCCCGTCCCTAGGGGTCCTCGGCCCTGTAACACCCCAAACCAACACACCCCACTCAGCTTTCAGGTGTGTTAGGCCAAGGCCGGAGTGACAACAGTACAGCAGACCCCCAGGGCCAGATCTGAACAGCCCGGCAGCTAGGGATGGCCTAAATAGGTATCTCCCCTGACATAGGCATGTTTTTAATAGAGAATCCTTTTGTCGTACAGTATTCCATATAAGGCATCCAGACCTTATGAAAGTTGCACAGTATACCCTTCATCTTAAAACAAATCTAGTGATACTCTACATAACTTGACATTTCTTCCATACATTGTGGGAGAATAACCAACCTTCCAATTAATGGCAATGCATGTATTAGCCACTATAAATGCTGGGTTACAAAGTTTCTTCTGATAACAGTCTCCAGTATCAACATTATCACAAAGCAAACAAAAACAGGGAAAAGGGAGAATCTGTAGACATGCTGAGATAAAAGAACATACTCGTTGCCAGAATTCAGCCAGCCTTCACAAGACCACAACATATGAAAATATGTCCCCTTTTGTGCTTTACGCCTCCAGCAGAATAATACCATTTATGAGTGCATGATATTCAGATTCACTGGCATATAAACTCAGCAAAAAAAGAAACGTCCCTTTTTCAGGACCCTGTCTTTCAAAAATAATTGGTAAAAATCCAAATAACTTCACAGATCTTCATTGTAAAGGGTTTAAACACTGTTTCCCATGCTTGTTCAATGAACCATAAACAATTCATGAACATGCACCTGTGGGACGGTTGTTAAGACACTAACAGCTTACAGACGGTAGGCAATTAAGGTCACAGTTATGAAAACGTAGGACACTAAAGAGGCCTTTCTACTGACTCTGAAAAACACCAAAAGAAAGATGCCCAGGGTCCCTGCTCATCTGCGTGAACGTGCCTTAGGCATGCTGCAAGGAGGCATGAGGACTGCAGATGTGGCCAGGGCAATATATTGCAATGTCTGTACTGTGAGACGCCTAAGACAGCGCTACGGGGAGACTGGACGGACAGCTGATCATTCTCGCAGTGGCAGACCACGTGTAACAACACCCACACAGGATCGGTACATCCGAACATCACACCTGAAGGCCTAATAGTACTGTAGAGCTCTTTTTACTTGTACACAATATAGCTGGGTCACCCCGTCCCTAGGGGTCCTCGGCCCTGTAACGCCCCAAACCAACACACCCCACTCAGCTTTCAGGTGTGTTAGGACAAGGCCGGAGTGACAACAGGATGGCAACAACAACTGCCCGAGTTACACCAGGAACGCACAAATCCCTCCATCAGTGCTCAGACTGTCCGCAATAGGCTGAGAGAGGCTGGACTGAGGGCTTGTAGGCCTGTTGTAAGGCAGGTCCTCACCAGACATCACCGGCAACAACGTCGCCTATGGGCACAAACCCACCATCGCAGGACCAGACAGGAATGGCAAAAAGTGCTCTTCACTGACGAGTCACGGTTTTGGCTCACCAGGGGTGATGGTCGGATTCGCATTTATCATCGAAGGAATGAGCATAACACCGAGGCCCGTACTCTGGAGCGGGATCGATTTGGAGGTGGAGGGTCCGTCATGGTCTGGGGTGGTGTGTCACAGCATCATCGGACTGAGCTTGTTGTCATTGCAGGCAATCTCAACGCTGTGCATTACAGGGAAGACATCCTCTTCCCTCACGTGGTACCCTTCCTGCAGGCTCATCCTGACATGACCCTCCAGCATGACAATGCCACCAGCCATACTGCTCGTTCTGTGCGTGATTTCCTGCAAGACAGGAATGTCAGTGTTCTGCCATGGCCAGCGAAGAGCCCGGATCTCAATCCCATTGAGCACGTCTGGGACCTGTTGGATCGGAGGGTGAGGGCTAGGGCCATTCCCCGCAGAAATGTCCGGGAACTTGCAGGTGCCTTGGTGGAAGAGTGGGGTAACATCTCACAGCAAGAACTGGCAAATCTAGTGCAGTCCATGAGAAGGAGATGCACCGCAGTACCTAATGCAGCTGGTGGCCACACCAGATACTGACTGTTACTTTTGATTTTGACCCCCCCTTTGTTCAGGGACACATTATTCCATTTCTGTTAGTCACATGTCTGTGGAACTTGTTCAGTTTATGTCTCAGTTGTTGAATCTTGTTATGTTCATACAAATATTTACACATGTTAAGTTTGATGAAATAAAAGCAGTTGACAGTCAGAGGACGTTTCGTTTTTTGCTGAGTTTAGTACGTTTTATGGATGGTCTTAAACTGCAGTCATTTATGTCTGAGATTACATGAACATGACTGGGCATTCTAACATATCTGTGTCCATTTATCATCAATAGCGTTTCCCAGGTCTTCCTCACATTTTTGCTTTACATGTTTTGTGTCATCGGGAAAAGCCTCTATCAGCCATTGATACAATTTGGAAATCAACTTTGGAGGTTTTTCAGACCGTCTTAAAATAGCATCTGGCTTGTCCAGTGTTTGCTGGACAGAGACAATAAAGTGTTGTATCTGAAAAAATTCACCTCAGGTCTGTCACAGACTGGTCTTCCCTGGCTGCCTGACTCTGCTGAGACCCCTGTCACCATCTGATCCTTCTAAAATGAGGCATGACAAAGAATGACCTTGGTGTACATGTATACAGTTGAAGTCGGAAGTTTACATACACCTTAGCCAAATACATTTAAACTCAGTTTTCACAATTCCTGACATTTAATCCTAGTAAAAATTCCCTATCTTAGGTCAGTTAGGATCACCACTTTATTTTAAGAATGTGAAGTGTCATAATAATAGCATGAATGATTTATTCATATATATATATATATATCATATAAATATATGAATATATTTATTCATATATATATATATATATATATATATATATATGATTTATTTCAGCTTTTATTTCTTTCATCACATTCCCAGTGGGTCAGAAGTTGACATACACTCCATTAGTATTTGGTAGCATTGCCTTAAAATTGTTTAACTTGGGTCAAACGTTTCAGGTAGCCTTCCACAAGCTTCCCACAATAAGTTGGGTGAATTTTGGCACATTCCTCCTGACAGAGTTGGTGTAACTGAGTCACGTTTGTAGGCCTCCTTGCCCACAAATTGTCTATAGGATTGAGGTCAGGGCTCTGTGATGGCCACTCCAATACCTTGACTTTGTTGTCCTTAAGCCATTTTGCGACAACTTTGGAAGTGTGCTTGGGGTCATTGTCCATTTGGAAGACCCATTTGCGACCAAGCTTTAACTTCCTGACTTGAGATGTTGCTTGAATATATCCACATAATTTTCGTTCCTCATGATGCCAACTATTTTGTGAAGTGTACCAGTCCCTCCTGCAGCAAAGCACCCCCACAACATGATGCTTCCACCCCCGTGCTTGACGGTTGGGATGGTGTTCTTCGGCTTGCAAGCCTCCCCCTTTTTCCTCCAAACATAACGATGGTCATTATGGCCAAACAGTTCTATTTTTGTTTCATCAGAGCAGAGGACATTTCTCCAAAAAGTACGATATTTGTCCCCATGCGCAGTTGCAAACCGTAGTCTGGCTTTTTTATGGCGGTTTTGGAGCAGTGACTTCTTCCTTGCTGAGCGGCCTTTCAGGTTATGTCGATATAGGACCTGTTTTACTGTGGATATAGATACTTTTGTACCTGTTTTCTCCAGCATCTTCACAAGGTCCTTTGCTGTTGTTCTGGGATTGATTTGCACTTTTCGCACCAAAGTACGTTCATCTCTAGGAGACAGAACGCGTCTCCTTCCTGAGCAGTATGACGACTGCGTGGTCCCATGGTGTTAATACTTGCGTACTATTGTTTGTACAGATGAACGTGGTACTTTCAGGCATTTGGAAATTGCTCCCAAGGATGAACCAGACTTGTGGAGGTCTACAATTTTTCTTCTGAGGTCTTGGCTGATTTCTTTTGATTTTCCCATGATGTCAAGCAAAGAGGCACTGAGTTTGAAGGTAGGCCTTGAAATACATCCACAGGTACACCTCCAATTGACGCAAATGATGTCAATTGGCCTATCAGAAGCTTCTAAAGCCATGACATAATTTTATGGAATTTTCCAAGCTGTTTAAAGGCACAGTCAACTTAGTGTATGTAAACTTCTGACCCACTGGAATTGTGATACATGAATTATACGTTAAATAATCTGTCTGTAAACAATTGTTGGAAGAATTACTTGTGTCATGCACAAAGTAGATGTCCTAACCGACTTGCCAAAACTATAGTTTGTTATCAAGAAATGTGTGGAGTGGTTGAAAAATGAGTTTTAATGACTCTAAGTGAATGTAAACTTCCGACTTCAACTGTACATTATGTCATCCAAGACCAGAATCAATGGTTCAATAATTGAAATGTCCATTATTCCCAGATCCCAGACTGTAGCTTTAATCTACTGTCCTGTAGCTACTGGAGGTCTACCCATCAATTCAAGATGGAACTTTGTGTCATTCACTGAATATACTGCAAAATTCCCCTGATCTCCATAGACTGGTCTTCTCTGGCTGTCTGACCCTGCTGGGACCCCTGTCACCATCTGATGCTGCTAAGACATGATGAGCGTAGTGTTGTGTACTGACTGCACTAGAGGGCTGCATTCCCGCTGGATGCCTGCGGATCCTGACAGAGATCATTGCCGCACAGTCTGCATTTTTCATGCTGCAGGCGGCATCGGCGGTCAGACAGACAACTTTGGGACTCAAATATTTTTGTTGTCCCATAGATTATCTTGATTATCAATACGGTCCTCTTTCTGCTTTGTATGCGTTAGCCTACCTATTGTAGCACATGTTCTTCTCATTATTCACACAGAATTCGCTGCTTCAACTTCAGTAGCCTACCTCCTAGTTGGGCGTGTGGTCTCATTGAAATAAAGTAGGCTGCCTACTTGGGCAGAGAATCACCTTTCAGTTATCTTGAATATGAAATTAACTTAAATATGATTAGACTGTGGTTTACTACAGTGTCTGTAAATAAATATTGATCATGAAAAGAGGTGGAGGGAGCTCAACCAAAGTGAGTCGAAGTGCAATCAAAAACATGTCATCATGATTGAAAAGGAAAGGGCACATAGGTTAGGCTGCTATGGGGAGCGAATATTGAGCCTTTTCATTTTCAGTAACTATGGATTACCCATTTATTTGTCTCTGCCTGCAAATCGTCCTCCTAAAAGGCAGGTTTTATCCCATAGGACTATGCAAAACGTCACTGTCATCATTATTGCTGCTTCCTGTTTTTATTTTTCTAGTTTTTATTTCACCTTTATTTAACCAGGCAGGCCAGGAGAACAAGTTCTCATTTACAACTGCGACCTGGCCCAGATAAAGTTGTTCAGTAGCCATACCTGTGAGATCATGTGCACGTGGGGTCTCAATTAGAGTAGGCTATAGCCTATGTATACATAGGCGGAGAAGCATGGGGCAGTTATCTTTCCAAGGAAATGTACTTCCTAAATAGGCCTATGATTAGGCTATAGTTTACTACATTGCCTAGAAATAGGCCTAAATATTGATCACCCATATTTCTCAGTCTGAAAATCTTCCCACTCCTAAAAGGTAGCTATACAAATAGCTCAAGCGAAAGTGCAAGTCTCTCCAACTCTGCTCTCTTCAAACTACATCTAGCATATTGGCTGATATAATTTATCCTATTTCTTAATTTTTTTTGCGTATTTGATATTGCCTATATGGGACCATGGCTAGCATATTGCTGGGACCATGGCTAGCACGAGAGCTGCATCACATACGCTTGAAATAACATTGCAGGACTGTGGTTGGGTTTGGGACCAGTTCTTGAGGTAGCGGGTGGGAATTGGACAGAAAGCAAGCGGGTGCGAGCGGGAGCGGGATGAAAAAATCGTTCAGCGCAGACCTCTACTGTACACCATGACAGTGAAGCCTGTAATGTTAGAGCTGTTTATTACTGTGTCAGTGTGAAAAGTAAGGAATTAGCTGGGGAAACTGACAGATTTTTTATTTATTTTATTTCACCTTTATTTAACCAGGTAGGCAAGTTGAGAACAAGTTCTCATTTACAACTGCGACCTGGCCAAGAATAAAGCAAAGCAGTTCAACACATACAACAACACAGAGTTACACATGGAATAAACAAAACATACAGTCAATAATACAGTTGAAGAAAATCTATATACAGTGTGTGCAAATCAGCTAAGAAAAGGGAGGTAAGGCAATAAATAGGCCATGGTGGCGAAGTAATTACAATATACCAATTAGACACTAGAGTGATTGATGTGCAGAAGATGAATGTGCAAGTAGAGATACAGGGGTGCAAAGGAGCAAGATAAATAAATAAATACAGTATGGGGATGAGGTAGTTGGATGGGCTATTTACAGATGGGCTATGTACAGGTGCAGTGATCTGTGAGCTGCTCAGACAAGCAAAAGCTTACCAAGTTCATTTACTTCTGAAATGTGGCAAAACAAGACATTCCCAAACAAACAACTGCTGTTAGATAGTAATAATAGCCACCTATAAACAGCCTACCCGACCACTCGAAGGCGTCCACATGGTCCTGAAGGACACCGTTGCCATGTTTTGTATCACATTCCAATGATCAAACTGGGACAAAAAGGCTATTTTAGAATGTGGGAGGGACATATCCCACCTGTCCCCATTGAAAATTGCGCCCCTGCTGTAGAGTATCATTCATCATGTTATGTTTGCTGTTCTTACCTTGGCAAACCTCAAAAACATGTCCGACATGACTGATTGCCCATAAAGTTATTCTATTTGCTTATGAGTGATTCCTAACATGCTCTGAAAGGTACTAGGGAAGAACGGGAAATAGACCTTGACTGTGTTGGTGAAAAGATGCTATTCCTTCCATCCGATACACACACACAGGCACACAGACACACACACACACACACAGACTGAAGGAATGACTAACAGTATAGGACCAGCCATACACACTGAGGACAGCTAGGTATAATCTCCTTATTCTGAGTAACTAACCTCAATCTCTATTTCTCTCTCTCTTCCCTCTCTCTCGCCCTCTCCCTTCTCTCTCTTCCCTCGCTCTCTTTCTCACTCTCCCTTCCCTTCCCTCTCTCTTTCTCTCTCTCTCTCTCTCTCCCTTCCTTCCCTCGCTCTCTCTCTCACTCCCCATTCCTCCTTATTTCCGAGTAGCTAACCTCAGACGACCAGAACCTCTCTCTCTCTTTCCCTGCCTCTCTCCCCCTCTCTCCCCATTTCTCCGTATTCTAATTAGCTAACCTGAGTCGACCTGGAACCTTCAGTTTACACACTAGTCCTCATATGGTCTGTAGAGGCCTTACATAATAGCACCAGCCCCCCTCCCATTGCTTTCCCACTCTCCTTTTTTTTTCTCCATCGCTCTTTCTTAATCTGACTGCCCTCTTTTTCTCTGCGAGTCACTTCATGTATAATGTATTTTGACATGGCCCAGCATGAACCTTTGGGTGAATTAGTCACTTGCCTCTGTGTGTGTGTGTGTGTGTGTGTGTGTGTGTGTGTGTGTGTGTGTGTGTGTGTGTGTGTGTGTGTGTGTGTGTGTGTGTGTGTGTCTACCTCATATTGTCTCTTGTTTGATGCCTTATAGCTATCCATGTAATGATACATTTTGTCATGCTGTTTCTCAGACGTCCTAGTACAAAGAAGTCCATTGTTTTGTTCCAGTCTGGTATAACCTCTAGTTAGGTGTGCTTGCTGAATGGAAAGCACAGCTTTAGAACCTGCTCATAAATCAATTCAAATCAAAGTGTATTTGTCACGTGCGCCGAATACAACAGGTGTAGACCTTACAGTGAAATGCTTACTTACAGGCTCTAACCAAAAGTACCGGGTTGGACCCCCCTTTGCCTCCGCAACAGCCTGAATTCATGGAATCGTTGCTCAATTGGTATGAAGGGACCCAACGTCTGCCAGGATAACATTGCCCACACCATTGCCACTAGCCTATCGCGTGCCCACTGGAGCCGCTTCTTCTTGTTTTTAGCTGATAGGAGGGGAACCCGGTGTGGTCGTCTGCTGCAATAGCTCATCTGTGACAAGGACCGACAAGTTGTGTGTTCCGAGAAGACGCTCTGCATACCACTGTTGTACTGCGCCGTTATTTGTGGCTCGCATGTTAGATTGCACAATTCCTGCCATTCTCCTTCGACCTCTCATCAAATGTTTATTTCTTTATTTAACCTTTATTTAACTAGGCAAGTCAGTTATGAACAAATTCTTATTTTCAATGTCAGCCTAGGAACAGTGGGTTAACTGCCTTGTTCAGGGGCAGAGACACAGATTTTTACCTTGTCAGCTTGGGGATTCGATCTAGCAACCTTTCAATTACTGGCCCAATGCTCTAACCACTAGGCTACCTGCCGCCTCATGAGCTGCTTTCGCCCACAGGGCTGCTACTGATTGGATGTTTTTTGTTTGTCACACCATTCTCAGTAAACCCTAGACGTGTGTGAAAAGCCCAGGAGGCCGGACGTTTCTGAGATACTGGAACCGTTGTGCCTGGCACCGACGATCATACCACGCTCAAAGTCGCTTAGGTCACTAGTTTTGCCCATTGTAACGTTCAGTTGAACTTTAACTTAATACCTCGGTGTCTGTCTGCTTGCTTTATATGGCAAGTCACGGCCACGTGACTCACTGTCTATAAGAGCGAACCATTTTGGTGAACCAGGTGGTGTACCTATAGCCTACTATACTAGCCCACTATAAGAAGTTCACACCTACGAACCACCTCAAAATAGGTCACTATAACTAACACATAGCCTATGAAAACCCTATTACTACCATTTATACTACTACCACTACTACTACTACTACCACTACTACTACTACTACCACTACCACCACTACCACTACTGCCGCTACCACTCCTACTACTACCACTACTACCACTACCACCAGTACCATTACTGCCGCTACCACTCCTACTACTACCACTACTACCGCTACCACTACCACCACTACCACTACCGCCGCTACCACTACTACTACTACTACTACTGTTATTACTACTACTACTACTACGACTACTACTACTACTACTGCTACTACTATTTCACAACCATAAATACTTCAAGACTAGCAGCACACCCCATTTACTTCAGTAAATGTAATTTTCTAGTTGGAATAACATGATATTGATGTGGTTAAAGGAATTATAGTATAAATAATAACAGCTAAAAAACATATTGACTGATACAGTAAGAATGATAAGACCATCGTGTGCATAATCAAGGGGAATTCAAGGTAGGTCTGTCTGTCTGGCAGGCACATGTTTTCAAGGTAACCAGGGACCCCTCTCTCGCCCTTTGCCTGTGTTTGGACACCTGTAGTTTAAGGTCATCTCCAAACAGTGTGTATAAGGACAGTGACCCAGGTCGCCATCACTGTAGTCCGACACAGGTAGGCTAAACATAGTTAACCAGGGGGCATATTCTTTACGCCGATTCTGTTGTGAAACGTTTCTTAAGAACTGCAAACCCCATGGTGAACCACAGTGGGGAATGAGAAAGCGGGATACAGGATTATGCATTATATCTAACCTACTTACATGCCCGCATCCAATTGTGGTTATCAAATCACTTTCTGAGAAGTCTCTGTTTGTTAAGTTCAATGGAAGACTAAAATAAGCACATAATACGCAACCATCACATTATTATGTTGTCTGCCTACATCAAGGTTAGGGACAAATCATTTCTTGGAAATTCAATTACTGACTATGAACAGATTGGAAAAGTAAGCTATTCTTGACTGGTGATTCAATGCAATGCATTATTGAATTGAATGAGCTGAGATTGTATAGAACCCTGACTCTGAACTTTACCATAGTTTCGCAACTGGGATTGTATAAATAGTATTCCAATCCACATCTGAGTGTAATCGTATGCTTCCACCAGACGTTTTTCTTGGCTACGAGAACTCCAGTGCAGGAAGGAAATGTGTCAAAAGATAACACACATGTACTGTACTCTAAATGGTCCAGAAGAGTGTAGCCTACACTGGATAAACAAGGTAGGATCAGATCAAATTTATTGTCCCCAAGGGTGGAAATTGTCTAGGACACATCATTAGTTATTCTGTATGTAAATATGCTGTCCGTAGACATAACATCAGATACAGATCATACTGTACATATAGTGTGCATTGCCCAGAGCGAATTAATCTACTGACACACACTATACAATACACGTAGATAGCCTTGATGATAATAACATAAAGTATGTTGGCTTGTGTTTTTTTGTGTCCTTCCAGCTCCAATAGATCCTGTTACTCTAAACATACAGGAGCATTAGTGTATTTCCTCAGGGAGGGCAGACATGGGACAGAGAGAGAGTGAGGCGGGGGAGGGTGAGGAGAGAGAGAGGGGGTGAGAGAGAGAAGGGTGTGTAAGAGAGAAAGAGAGGCATAGAGAGAGGGGTGACTGGCTGTACGGTGTGTTTTCGTGCTTCTGACCACGTAGGGCTACCAAAGCCTTGTTTACTCCCATTTTCTCCATCTGTGCATTCCTTCATACCATTACATGTTTTCATGTAACATACATAACATATATGTAATAAAGTGCATTCCTTCATACCATTACATGTTTTCATGTAACATACATAACATATATGTAATAAAGTGCATTCCTTCATACCATGACATGTTTTCATGTAACATACAACATATGTAATAAAGTGCATTCCTTCATACCATGACATGTTTTCATGTAACATACAACATATGTAATAAAGTGCATTCCTTCATACCATGACATGTTTTCATGTAACATACAACATATGTAATAAAGTGCATTCCTTCATACCATGACATGTTTTCATGTAACATACTGTACATGTCACGATCGTGTGGAGGAGAGACGGACCAAAACGCAGCATGTGGAAAATAAGCCATCTTCTTTTATTTTACTACGAAGATGAACATGAAACGAAACACTATTACAAACTATACAAAAACAACAAACGACCGTGAAGCTATAAACGTAGTGCACACACACATGCTACAAACGTTCAACATAGACAATTCCCCACAAACAGCTAAAGCCTATGGTTGCCTTAAATATGGCTCCCAATCAGAGACAACAATAACCAGCTGTCTCTAATTGAGACCCAATTCAGGCAACCATAGACTTTCCTAGATACCTACACTCAACCATAGACACAGCTAGACTACTATACTAAACATAAACCCAACTACTCTAATAAACCCCCTAAACATTACAACCAACCTAGACACTACAAAAACCACATACATTCCCCATGTCACACCCTGACCTAACCAAAATAATTAAGAAAACAAAGAATACTAAGGCCAGGGCGTGACAGTACATAACATATAATATGTAAATAAAGTGCAGTCCTTCTGTAGATGTAGACTACATACAGTACCATTACATGTTTTACATGTAACATATACTGTACATAAGTATAGAAAATTAATAACAAATAGCAGTTTTGCTTTCTGTAAATGTATTATATATACGTAAGTATTATACATGCTTGTGTACTTTTTATGAAAGTGAATTCCATGAAAGTGAATTCATGGAAGGAAGGATTATAGGCTGCTTAACAACACAAAGTAGCTTAGTTGTGAAAGTTCAGCTAAGTTCAGCAATTTCTTTGGGAAATACTTTCTGATTTTATTGTACAGATAGAGAGAGGATGACAGTGGGGAAAGATGGGAAGAGGTTGTGTCAAAGGGCAGTGAGCTGGATTCAAACCTATAGCAACACCATAGACATAGTAAATGTACATTTGTTCCCCTCAAATTCATATGTACTACACATGTACTAAAGTCTTATGTACTATACATGTCAGCTTGGCCTCTCAGAATAGACGTAAGATAGTAAATGTAAATTTGTGTCATGCTAGTGTAAAGGATTTGGAGACAGACGCAGGAATACATTATCTGGGTTTTTAATACACCCAAAACAAACACGTATACAAAACACTGGGATGTACCCAAACAAAAGAGCGAGGGTAAACCTTTAAGAACGACACGGGACGAGACCCATAATACACAATGCACAGAACACGCAGCACAGGCTGAGACAATGCATAGGTACTCACCCAACCAACGGACATGGGAACAATAATCAACAGCCCAATGGGGAAACAAAGGGCACATTTATGCAAACACAATCAGTGAGGAATTGGAACCAGGTGTGCGTAATGACACAGTTCAGTGCAGCCTAGAAGGCCGGTGGCATCAACCTCCATAACTGGTGAACAGAATGAGCAGCAGTACCGGGGGGATCCGTGACAATTTGTTCCCTTCCAATTAGTATGATATGTTATGTTTGGTATGGTTACATAAGAAAGAAGGTTATTTAAAGGGATAGTTTACCCAAATTACAAAATGACATGTTGGTTTCCTTATCCTGTAAGCAGTCTAGACAGGGAATGACAGCAATCCATGCTTTGTTTGTATTTCACTGGCATAATTTTCCAAATGCTAATGTTTTAGCATTAGTGGCACAAATTCCATTCATGTCATGGTACCGATATAATTTTTTGTGCATCATGTCTAAATCATCTGAATGTATTTCAAAGTCACTTATAGATGATTTGAACATAATGGGCAAAAAATGACAATATCGGTACTATGTACTAAATGCTTATGTACTATACATGTCAGCCTGATCTCTCAGAATAGACGTAATTAGTATGATATGTTGTGTTTGGTATGGCTGCCTATGTCAGTGGGCTTCCTAAGTAGGTAGGCTTGCTTCTTCGGGATCGGTGTTCCTTCCACGGGACGGTTGAGCTAACATAGGCTAATGCAATTAGCATGAGGTTGTAAGTAACAAGAACATTTCCCAGGACATAGACATATCTGATATTGGCAGAAAGCTTATGTTCTTGTTAATATAACTGCCCTGTACAATTTACAGTAGTTATTATAGTGAAATAATTACCATGCTAATGTTTGAGGAGAGTGCACAATTTTTAACATGAAAAGTTATTAATAAACAAATTAGGCACATTTGGGCAGTCTTGATACAAAATTCTGAACTGAAATACAATGGTTCATTGGATCAGTCTAAAACTTTGCACATGCACTGCTGCCATCTAGTGTCCAAAATTGCACCTGGGCTAGAATAATACATTATGGCCTTTCTCTTGCATTTCAAAAAGGATGGTACAAAAAATACTAAAGAACGGTTGATTTTTTCTTTGTATTGTCTTTTACCAGATCTATTGTGTTATATTCTCCTACATTCCTTTCACATTTCCACAAAATACAAAGTGTTCCCTTTCAAATGGTACCAAGAATATGCATGTCCTTGCTTCAGGGCCTGAGCTACAGGCAGTTAGATTTGGGTATGTCATTTTAGGCAAACATTTAGAAAAAGGGGCGGATCCTTACCAGCCTGTGTTGCCTTTGGTCCAATTCAAAAATCCCCTTTCAGACTAGCCAGCCTAATGGGATTGGTGGTCCCAAGACATGGAGATTATAGACAGCATTGCAAATCTGTTATAACCCGAATTGAACCCATTTTACATACTCTGTTATTATTATTATTAATATTATGTGTTGTTCGGTGTTTACTGTATCTATATTGTGTGTGTACTGTTTATAGACTATGTGTATATTCTTCTGTCTACATTCTGTCTGTATATTCTGTCTGTATATTTGCCCGCCCTAATATTTAAATGCCCGTCCTAATATGTATATATTTCTTAATTCCATTCCTTTACTTTTAGATGTGTGTATTGTTGTGAATTGTTAGATACTACTGCACTGTTGGAGCTAGGAACACAAGCATTTCGCTACACCCGCAATAACATCTGCTAAATATGTGTGTATTTATTTATGTTGTATGTATGTATGTATGTATGTGACCAATAACATTTGATTTGACTTGATTTAAATTCTGGCAACAGGCCAAATTCCTGGTATGTGTAAAAGTAAACTCCATTCATTACATAAACTGGACAATTAAATAACAAGTAGTAATTGAACTTTTGCTTTAAACATATCTGTACATATTTTGTATATTTTGGTCATTTATCCAGATAGACTCACAGTCAGTGCATTAACTAATGTAGGCAAGACAACTACATTCACAGTCAGTGCATTCAACTAAAGTAGCCAAGACAACCACATTTACAGTCAGTGAATTCAACTAAAGTAGCCAAGACAACTACTCAACAACTAAAGTAGCCAAGACAACTACATTCAGTCAGTGAATTCAACTAAGGTAGCCAAGGCAACTACATTCACAGTCAGTGCATTCAACTAAGGTAGCCAAGACAACTACATTCACAGTCAGTGCATTCAACTAAGGTAGCCAAGACACCTACATTCACAGTCAGTGCATTCAACTAAGGTAGCCAAGACAACTACATTCACAGTCAGTGAATTCAACTAAAGTAGCCAAGACAACTACATTCACAGTCAGTGAATTCAACTAAAGTAGCCAAGACAACTACATTCACAGTCAGTGAATTCAACTAAGGTAGCCAAGGCAACTACATTCACAGTCAGTGAATTCAACTAAAGTAGCCAAGACAACTACATTCACAGTCAGTGAATTCAACTAAAGTAGCCAAGACAACTACATTCACAGTCAGTGAATTCAACTAAGGTAGCCAAGGCAACTACATTCACAGTCAGTGAATTCAACTAAGGTAGCCAAGGCAACTACATTCACAGTCAGTGAATTCAACTAAGGTAGCCAAGGCAACTACATTCACAGTCAGTGAATTCAACTAAAGTAGCCAAGACAACTACATTCAGTCAGTGAATTCAACTAAGGTAGCCAAGGCAACTACATTCACAGTCAGTGCATTCAACTAAGGTAGCCAAGACAACTACATTCACAGTCAGTGAATTCAACTAAGGTAGCCAAGACAACTACATTCACAGTCAGTGCATTCAACTAAGGTAGCCAAGACACCTACATTCACAGTCAGTGCATTCAACTAAGGTAGCCAAGACAACTACATTCACAGTCAGTGAATTCAACTAAAGTAGCCAAGACAACTACATTCACAGTCAGTGAATTCAACTAAAGTAGCCAAGACAACTACATTCACAGTCAGTGAATTCAACTAAGGTAGCCAAGGCAACTACATTCACAGTCAGTGAATTCAACTAAAGTAGCCAAGACAACTACATTCACAGTCAGTGAATTCAACTAAAGTAGCCAAGACAACTACATTCACAGTCAGTGAATTCAACTAAGGTAGCCAAGGCAACTACATTCACAGTCAGTGAATTCAACTAAAGTAGCCAAGACAACTACATTCACAGTCAGTGCATTCAACTAAGGTAGCCAAGACAACCACATTTACAGTCAGTGAATTCAACTAAGGTAGCCAAGACAACTACATTCACAGTCAGTGCATTCAACTAAGGTAGCCAAGACAACCACATTTACAGTCAGTGCATTCAACTAAGGTAGCCAAGACAACCACATTTACAGTCATTGCAAGATTTTTTTTCTCAATAAAGCAGATATCATTCAAATCAGTGCTAGTAAGATATGTATTACACATGGAGGTGAATTCCATGGATGGATGGATAAATGTAAAGTTGAGCACTGAGTCAGTGGGCATCCCAGTTCAGGAGAGAGCTCTCAGGTCAATCAACATGAGGGATTGGAGGTGTATGGACAGACAGCATGAGACATCTGTATCTGTAAAACCAGAATCCAACCCATTCTGTCATACATGTAGGTATTTAATCAAATTATTTAAAAATAGGCATATTATCAGTCAATGTCTTGCCAATGGATATTTGGAGAGATGGTGGACTGGATTTGCAACTTATTTGGAGACATTAACATGCAGTAATTTGATCAAAGATGTTGAAAACATGGTTGAAAATCAGAGAGAGAGAGAGAGAGAGAGAGAGGTGGATTGGGGTGAGAAAAATAGTATGTGACGCGTAGCAGCTGAAAGCGGATAGGCTCGCCCTGCTGTGACTAAATGGCGCATTGGCTCGAGGCCGAGGGGGAGGCGGCTTTGCGTTCCATTGGTGGTGGTTCTATTCTATAGGCTGAGGACGCGGGTTCAGGCGAGGTGAGTAGACAAACCTAGTTGAACCTATACTGGGTGAAGAAACAAATATGAGTAGCGGCAGTGTTAGCTGAGCAGAAACAAGCGGGAAGCGAACTGGGAGAGACGCGCCCTATCATCCAATCTATTGAGCATATACAGTCTTTCTAATAACACTTTGGAGGAGATTCACATGAAGAAGAGGTACTTCATCGGGCTATTTCACTGACAGGTAACCTCATCTCAAATGGAAAAGAAAATGTTGATTTATTATGTTATATAGAAATGTGACTAAAATGTGTTTTTTAAGAACATTGTATTGTGTGTGGTGCTGAACTAGTTATTTAAGATGGATAGGGAAAATATAAAAAGTGGTTGATAAAGAAATGTAGTCTAAAGTTAGGAGTGGGCACTGTGCAGCATATCAAAACCAGATCAAGTTTATCGACTCCCTGGTTCGATTCTCAGTTATCCTGCGAATGTTACCGCGGTTCTCATCCGCCAGGGCTGTTTCTCGGGGACACCGGGTAAAATCATGCATAAGTGCATGTACTGTAATGTTCCTCTCTGTAACGTTGCGTAACGCGAGGAAATGATGACAGGCCTCGGGGCTGCCTTCTCAGTGGGTGCACTTAATTCAACTTGTTCAGACTGTGTGTGGGAGCAAATAGTTGTTAAAGACTGTTGCTGTGAAAACTACAGTATTCAGCGTACTGTTGAATTGACAGAAAGTTCACTAGATTCCTTTACACAACCTCTGTTATAGCCTATAGAAGCTTTATTATAGGCTTTATTATAGGCTTTATTATAGGCGAGTAGCCTTGTGTTTGGCATTCTTTGAAAATTCCCTCATCCCAATAAAACATTCAGGAATGTATTGCATATAACTGTATAGTCAACATAGAAATAATAGAATAGTATAGGATAGAATATTCTGCACAAATGAGCAACTTACTTTCATCCTCAACTTGCTGATATCCTTCTACCATGTCGCAAAATGGAATTGGCCTAGGGATGTTTTTCATAATGAGAAATATGTGCGTGTTAACCATCTATGTGCATCTGTTCAGTACACTGTACACTACAGGAATGTTTGGAGCTGTGACAGAATGATATAACATTGTGTTGAACTTACATAAGGTTTACTCAAATCTCACTAACCTCCTCGCTGCCTTTTCTCTCTCTGTCCACTAGATGGTGGCATTGCAATATGAATCACAGGCACTCGGAGCCAGCATCATTATCAAAACAACCAGAGTGTGTATTTCTAAAGTGAGCTATTAAACAAAACTCAAGCACACAATCTATGAGTTTGGCAATTACCCGATCACACCAGGGCTATCCAAGCATGAAATACCATACTAGACCCACCAGTAGCGTCCTCCAGGATCTCTCTGGTGGTCCCTCCCATCTGTTGGGACTGGAAGGTCTGGACCCAAGGCCTCTGAGCGAGGCAATGTCCTTCACTGACGAGGCGGTCTCCATCCTGACCTCCAGCAGCCAGCTAGCCCGTTCCCTCCTGGGCTGCACCTCTGCCCTGAAGCGGAAAGAAAGCCTAGCCGCCACCGCTAACCATGCTAACGCTAATGCTATCTCTAACAATGGCGGTGAGGATGACTTTGACGATAGCAACAGTGCTCTGCGCCGCAAACGCGAGTTCACTCCCGACGAGAAGAAGGACGACGGCTACTGGGATAAGAGGAAGAAGAACAACGATGCGGCGAAACGGTCGCGTCAGAAACGACGTGCCAATGACATGGTCCTGGAGACGAGGGTTCTGGGGTTGTTGGAGGAGAACGCCCGACTAAGGGCCGAACTCCTGGCCTTCAAGTTCCGCTTTGGCCTAGTCAAGGACACCTCCGACATAGCCATAATGCCGCTGCCCGTGCCTCCACTCAACCATCTTGAACCGAGGTACTACCTACCCCATGATGATGGTTCCTACCCCCATAACACCGCCGCCACCACCTCCCACCACCATCCCCACCACTCATCCTCATACGAGGTGAGGGGAACTGGGCTGCCAGCAGGGCGTGACGCGGGCAGTAGTATATCCGAGGACTCTGGTTTCTCCCCTGGAAGCTCCAACATCGGCAGCCCTGTGTTCTTTGACGATGGACTAGGGGACCACAGCCGAACTTCCCCCAGAACGGTAGAGGAACAGGGGCGTTATGAGCCTCGCACCTCCCTGGAGGCAGAAGGACAGTACCACGGCAGGCAGGACTCTAGCCTACCACACAAACTCCGCTTCAAAACCCCCGGTGGAGGTAGCGAAGCTGGGGAGATACCAGCAAGGTCCCCTAATAGTAAACGCCCTTGCCCCGTAGCTACAGTCGGACCAAACATCCAGAGGAGCCAGGCTGAATGGTACAGTCATAGGGGAGAGGGCCAGGCTGCATGGCCCAGGGAGGAGGCCCGTGCTGGGCATGATCAGCAGCACCACTACTCCCCCTCTGGAGGGTCTCCACACAGACCCACCACTACCACAGACTCCCAGTATGTGGCGGAGAATGGCACCCTCAAATCCCAGCTCAGTTCTCTATCGCAGGAGGTGGCCCAGCTCAAGAAGCTGTTCTCTCAGCAGCTGCTTTCCAAACTGGTCTGAGGTCAGGTTGAACACACTCACAACCTCACCGTACACACATTTTTACATTTACATACAGAGAAGAGCAACAGAGAGAGGGAGAGAAAGGGGTATAGACTCAAAGAAAGTGACATTCACTTCAACCTGAACATTGACTTTCACTGTGTCTCAGCTGAACTTGACTCCCAGGGCACAGCATTGCCCGTTTTTATTTGACCTAGGCAAGTCAGTTAAAAACAAATTCTTATTTACATTGACGGCCTAGGAACGGTGGGTTAACTGCCTTGTTCAGGAGCAGAACAACATATTTGTTTTTACCTTGTCAGCTCGGGGATTCGATCTAGCAACCTTCCGGTTACTGGCCCAACACTCCAATGCTCTAACCACTAAGCTACCTGCCTCTCCATCGATCTCAAGCAAACAGCTACATCAAGTGTGAAGAAGCTGAGCGAACCATATGACAACCTGAAAACTACTTCAATAACACATTCTCCAGATACTACGATACAGTGGCCTTCACCACTATAAAAGCACACCAGCACAGGAAATACCAGTTACAAAAGCAATCAGCAGTCAAAAGCAATACTTCAGGATACTCTGTTTGATTTACAGTACTATAAAACAGCATTTATGGGTAACTTATATGATACACATTTTTGTATTTATATTTTTAGTAATTTAGCAGACACTCTTATCCAGGGCGACTTACAGTAGTGAGTGCATACATTTTCATACTTTTTCATATGATATCTGAAATACAATTTTTTTTTGTACACTGATCTGGCCTTTGATAAAGTTTCACATTCTTTCTTTAGAGACTTTTATTGAACAGGTCTATAAACACTGGATTACACTGGTAAACATGAGTACATGCAGCGGTGCACACACTGATGTCATAGATAGATCATTTGTAAACCCATTCCGGTTGTATTATTACTTTACATGTCCGATTATCCTGCTGCTGTAGGACATGGTATCCCTCGCCTCTATTTGTTTCTACACAGTTTGTCTTAAACGGTTTGGCTAAAAAATAGAAAAATAACAGATTCTATGTACATATTCTTTCATTTCAACTGTAAGTAATGTGATATACTGTACATGTACGTAAATAAATAAACAGTTTTTCCTAATCAGTGTTTTGTGTCTATGAGTTTCTATTACGTGAATAATACACATTTATGATACTTTATTATGTGTGTCTTACACCGCTAGTCTCACATCCAATATTCTCTTATAAATGCAGTGAGTCTGAAGTTACTAGTAGCCTTGTACACGTGGTTACGACCCCACACGCTCATATAATGTGTTCTCGCAGCACATGACGAGTATTCTCCAGTGAGTCATATGAGGGATCGAGATAGAGAGTTAAAAAAAACATGATGTATTCCTGAACAAACCAATGTGTTTCTACTGTGCTAAAAGCATGCATTATAAAGATCCACCAACACAAAATACATCACTAACAGCTGATCTAAATGGATTCACAGTATACACAGACCACCTTTCCAGCTGAAGTGTTTAAGTGCTTTACATTGTAATGGAGGGAAATATCCTCATCCACTATAAATGTATATAGTAGCCTACCCACCCAGCTCGTGTTTTCTGCATCAGTGATAGACTATAATGGTGCTCTTTTCCAATCCTCTATATATACACTACTGTTTGTGTGCGTGAACCTAATGAGACAGGCAGGGTCCCCAGTGGTCTACAGAGGCCTTGCATCTCTCTCGCTCTCGCTCTCTGTCTCTCTGTCTCTCTCTCTCTCTCTCTCTCTCACCAACGATGAACGGGTGATTTCTTTCTCCCTCTACCTCTCTTTACCTCCCTCCTCTCTATCTCCCCCCTCTCTATCTCTCATCTTGCGTACTCTCTCACTACCTCCCTCTCCTCCCTCCATTCCCATCCCTCTCTCTCCCCTCCCTCACCCTCTGCAGCTCTGTGATGCAGTAAGGGTCACTAGCACGACACGGCATTGCACATAGCTGAACAGAGCAAGGCGTTAAAGGGGGGAAAAGGAGGGGTTCTGTAGATACAATGCATCTCTACAATATTTACATGAAGGTAAAGTACGGGCAGTGCAAATGTGTTACAATAAAATATAATAAAATGGATAAAAATGGAGAGTGGGGCATAATCTGGGCCTCCCTCTCTGTTCAGTGATGGGGATGGGATGGGGGGAGAGAGTGGGTCTCTGAGTGACTCATATGTACCACGTCAGCAGCAGCATCACAGACACACACACACACACACACACACACACACACACACACACACACACACACACACCCACACACACACACACACACACACACACACACACACACACACACACACACACACACACACACACACACACACACACACACACACACACACACACACACAGAGAGACAACGTCAGCAGCAGCAGGAGGAGAAGCTATTTTAAGCTTCAAGGAGAGGACAGGATATTGATTGGCCCATGTCAGGATGCACTTCTGGACCTGAATATGAATGGGACGGACAGAAAGAAAGACTTAGAGAAGAAAGAAGGGGAGGAAAGGAGGGGTGGGGAGAGAAGAAGAGTAGATAGAAGTAGGGAAGTCAAAGGAGGGAGGGGGAGAGACACTAATACAGGAGATATGAAGATAGGGTAGAAGACCATACTCTTCGTATAGAGTAAGAGATGCTAACTGTTCACTACTGGCTCGGTTTTATTCAGAGGCTACATACAGAACAGGTCTGGAAGTTGTTGTTCTTCAATGATCAAAACCCAACACCAGGTGGCATCCGGCAGTCTCTGTAGCTGAACGCTTCACCCACAGCAGAAATATCCGTTGAGGTTCTCAAATCGAGTAGCAGACTCTCTACAGTGTATTTGTCAGAGCACATGCCTCATGCCACACCAGTCCTTATCGTTCCAGTAGTAGACTCTCTGCAGTGTTTTTGTCAGAACACATGCCTCATGCCACACCAGTCCTTATCGTTCCAGTAGTAGACTCTCTACAGTGTTTTTGTCAGAACACATGCCTCATGCCACACCAGTCCTTATCGTTCCAGTAGTAGACTCTCTACAGTGTTTTTGTCAGAATCAATTAATCAATCAATCAAATGTATTTATAAAGCCCTTCTTACATCAGCTGATGTCACAAAGTGCTGTACAGAAACCCAGCCTAAAACCTCAAACAGCAAGCAATGCAGGTGTAGAAGCACGGTGGCTAGGAAAAACTCCCTAGAAAGGCCAAAACCTAGGAAGAAACCTAGAGAGGAACCAGGCTATGAGGGGTGGCCATTCCTCTTCTGACTGTGCCGGGTGGAGATTATAACAGAACATGGCCAAGATGTTCAAATGTTCATAGATGACCAGCAGGGTCAAATAATAATAATATGCACATGCCTAATGCCACACCAGTCCTTATCGTTCCAGTAGTAGACTCTCTACAGTGTTTTTGTCAGAGCACATGCCTCATGCCACACCAGTCCTTATCGTTCCAGTAGCAGACTCTCTACAGTGTTTTTGTCAGAGCACATGCCTAATGCCACACCAGTCCTTATCGTTCCAGTAGTAAGCCTGGTTACTTAGACGTATTTAACGTATTTCATACGTATTTAACGTATTTCCTGGCATAGGTTCATTATGTTAATATTCTGGTTATTTTTCTCTCATCTTTCCTTTCTCACTCTTTAAAAAAAATGAGTGTGAGATAACTGGTGATAACATGGAGAGTGTGAGTGAGTGTCACGCCCTGACCTTAGTAATCCTTTTTATGTCTCTATTTTGGTTTGGTCAGGGCGTGAGTTGGGGTGGGCATTCTATGTTTTGTGTTCTATGTTTTCTATTTTTGTGTGTTTGGCCTTGTGTGGTTCTCAATCAGAGGCAGCTGTCTATCGTTGTCTCTGATTGAGAACCATACTTAGGTAGCCTTTTCCCACCTGTGTTTTGTGGGTAGTTGTTTTCTGTCTTTGTGTCTGTACCAGACAGGACTGTTTCGTTTCGTTCATTCTCTTTGTTATTTTGTTTAGTGTTCTGTTTTAATAAATTAACATGAACACTTACCACGCTGCGCTTTGGTCTGATGATTCCTCATCTTCAGACGACGAACGTTACAGTGAGACACCCCAGATATTGTTTTTGACAGGCATGGGCTCTGTACATGGTAACCCCCCAGTTCACTGAGTCTACCTCTGTCTGTCTCCTCCCCGCCTGCCTAACAATAACACTGAATAGCCCAATAGATACACATCAGTTGTTTTGTCTACTCTACCCCAGTCCCCAACACCCCTCCCTCTAGTCTAGTCTACAACCAACCCCCATTCCTATAATCCATAGACCATACAGACAGTCTGGTTGCTGGTTGCTAGGCAGACGCTGGCTATGACGGTTGCCAAGGGAACACTGTGCAGCAGACGCAGCTCTGGGGGGAGTGCGTTGGGGGTTGGGTGGTTGTTGTCGGAGTAGAGGGGGTAGGAGCTACCAAGTTTAAGGTCAACGTCTCCCCGAGATTGTCTGATTGACGGTGGTGTGGTAACAAAGAGAGGGGGAGGGAAGGAGAGGGAGAGAGAAGGAGAGGGGGATGGAAGGAGAGGGAGAGAGTTGGAGAGGGGGATGGAAGGAGAGAGGGGAATGGAAGGAGAGGGAGAGAGAAGGAGAGGGGGAGGGAAGGAGAGGGAGAGAGAAGGAGAGGGGGGGGAGAGAGGGAAATGGAAGAAAAGGGGGGTGGAAGAAGGGATGTATATGAATCTGTTCTTCCTTAATCCTTTCCAATTGATTCCTCCATTCCATGTTGCCAAAGGGGCTTCTCCATGGCATATGTAAAAGCAATTATGTAACACTGAAAATATTTGACTCCAGGTTTGACACTGTTTTAATGAGCATACGCACACTAAAAAAGTGGCAAGAAAAAGCATTTGAATTGGCATTGGAATTGGATGGATTCCAACTGGATATTGGAGTATAGAGTCAGATCTACTGTAAGATACCCTTCTCTCTTCTCTGTGTGTGTAGGGTTAATAAGAAAGATGATTAACCAGCGCAGAGGACGTTGGAGTAAATGATGAGCTGACCAATGGTATGGTCCATAAAGTTCAACGGGTTAAACACTCTACTGACACTGATAACGATACTATTCACACTTTATGGCCTTTCCTCTTTGGTCTTACAGAGATAGAAACTCACTCTCCTCAACCCTACTTGTCAGAGGTTTATTGGAGGCAATGAAGAGATTACCATTAGATTGAAGAATGGCATAGTGTGTGTGTGTGTGTGTGTGTGTGTGTATGATAGGCATCAAGTAATAAGCATAAATAAGTAAAGACAACAGCCAAGGGTCCTCAAAACTATTTGATGCTTGATGTCTATGGAGAACAGGATTTCTTTTTTGTGAATGTGTCTTTCACCCTTGTAGTGCAACAGGTCAGTTCTCAAATTCCATATATCCAAAAATGCTTAAAGGCAATATGATAAGAAGTCATGGGGGATCAAAGGGACAGCAGTATTGTATTAGAGAAAATGTGAGAGAATAACCACTTCTATTAAATGTGTGATAACCTTCTTCCATTGAAAACAACATCATTGCTTTCTCCAGTGGCTGTTATTTTCTTATCTCCAAGGTCATTCTGAATGGCAGGTCTGCTCTATGATACAATAGAGAAAACACTATGGACCGAGAATAAAAACCCATTCAGTGCCAATAGAATAACTGAAGCTGTCCTTGACTATAGTTATCTATCACCACGGACATCCAGAGAGGCTCTTGATGTTGTTACAAAAATCTCCTTGGAAACAGCTTGTCTTATGACATAAAACAGAGCTTCAGGGCTCAATCGTTATGACATAAAACAGAGCTTCAGGGCTCAATCGTTATGACATAAAACAGAGCTTCAGGGCTCAATCGTTATGACATAAAACGGAGCTTCAGGGCTCAATCGTTATGACATAAAACAGAGCTTCAGGGCTCAATCGTTATGTTCCCTAGCCAAATCTACATTGAGTGTACAAAACATTAGGAACACCTTCCTTGATACACAAGAGAAACAGTTGAGCGTGAAAAACCCAGCAGCATTGCAGTTCTTGACACTTTCAAACAGGTGTGCCTGGCACCTCCTACCATACCCCATTTAAAAGGCACTTAAATATTTTGTCTTGCCCATTCACCCTCTGAATGGCACTCATACACAATCCATGTCTCAATTGTCTCAATGCTTAAGAATCCTTCTTTAACCTGTCTCCTCCCTTTCATCTTCACTGATTGAAGTGGATTTAACAGGTGACATCAATAAGGGATCATAGCTTTCACCTGCTCAGTCTATGTCATGGAAAGAGCAGGTGTTCTTAATGTTTTGTACACTCAGTATTTATACACTACCGGTCAAAAGTTTTAGAACACCTACTCATTCAAGGGTTATTCTTTATTTTTACTATTTTCTACATTGAGGAATAATAGTGAAGACATCAAAACTATGAAATAACACATATGGAATCATGTAGTAACCCAAAAGGTGTTAAACAAATCAAAATATAATTTATATTTGAGATTCTTCAAAGTAGCCACCCTTTGCCTTGATGACAGCTTTGCACAGTGTTGGCATTTTCTCAACCAGCTTCACCTGGAATGCTTTTCCAACAGTCTTGAAGGAGTTCCCACATATGCTGAGCACTTGTTGGCTGCTTTTCCTTCACTCTGCAGTCCGACTCATCCCAAACCATCTCAATTTGGTTGAGGTCGGAGGATTGTAGAGGCCAGGTCATCTAATGCAGCACTCCATCACTCTCCTTCTTGGTAAAATAGCCTTTACACAGCCTGGAGGTGTGTTGGGTTAATGTCCTGCTAAAAAACAAATGATAGTCCCACTAAGCGCAAACCAGATAGGATGGCGTATCGCTGCAGAATGCTGTGGTAGCCATGCTGGTTAAGTGTGCCTTGAATTCTAAATAAATCACAGACAGTATCACCAGCAAAGCACCCCCAGACCAAAACTCCTCCTCCTTCATGCTTTACGGTGGGAAATACACATGCAGAGATCATCCGTTCACCCACACCACGTCTCCCAAAGACACGGCGGTTGGAACCAAAAATCTCAAATTTGGACTGTAGAACAAAGGACAAATTTCCACCGGTCTAATGTCCATTGCTTGTGTTTCTTGGCACAAGCAAGTCTCTTCTGCTTATTGGTGTCCTTCAGTAGTGGTTTCTTTGCAGCAATTTGACCATGAAGGCCTGATTCACACAGCCTCCTCTGAACAGTTGATGTTGAGATGTGTCTGTTACTTGAACTCTGTGAAGAATTTATTTGGGCTGCAATTTCTGAGGCTGGTAACTCTAATGAACTCTGGGTCTTCCATTCCTGTGGCAGTCCTCATGAGAGCCAGTTTCATCATAGCGCTTGATGGTTTTTGCGACTGCACTTGAAGAAACTTTCAAAGTTCTTGACATTTTCCGTATTGACTGACCTTCGTGTCTTAAAGTAATGATGGACTGTCGTTTCTCTTTGCTTATTTGAGCTGTTCTTGCCATAATATGGACTTGGTCTTTCACCAAATAGGGCTATCATCCACAAATTAACTTTTAAGAAGGCACACCTGTTAATTGAAATGCATTCCATACCTCATAAAGCTGGTTGAGAGAATGCCAAGAGTGTGCAAAGCTGTCATCAAGGCAAAGGGTGGCTATTTGATTAACACTTTTTTGTTTATTATATGATTCTAAATGCGTTATTTCATAGTTTTGATGTCTTCGCTATTATTCTACAATGTAGAAAATAGAAGAAAAAAAAAGAAAAACCCTTGATTGAGTAGGTGTTCTAAAACTTTTGACCGGTAGTGTTTTTAAATATATATACAGTACCAGTCAAAGGTTTGGACACAATTCCTCATTACTCATTACTCATACTATTTTCTAAATTGTAGAATAATAGTGAAGAATTCAAAACTATGAAACGTTCAAACAGGTGCTACTGGCACCTACTACCATACACCATTTAAAATGCAGTCTTTATGTATACAGTTGAAGTCGGAAGTTTACATACACTTAGGTTGGGGTCATTAAAACTAGTTTTTCAACCACTCCATAAAATAAATTTGGGGAGTGGATGAAAAAGGAGTTTTAATGAGTCCAGCCTAAGTGTATGTAAACTTCCGACTTCAACTGTATATATCCAAAAAGGTAGAAGTTTGTGATGCTATATATAACCTTCAAAAGGGGGGAAGCATATACATAAAAACCAATTAATGATATGGTTATAAGCATCATTTTGAGGATTGTTGACTAATCTCATTATTTTATCTAGAGTGATTTATTTGAACACTCATGCCCATTGTGATTGGTGAGTTTAGTTTGAATGTATATTGAAGCGCGCTGAATTGGGATAAACACTTTGTTTTTCTTATACAATATATCTCTCTCTCAGCCCTGAGTGCTTTTGCTATGAAAAATGACTTGGGCTGCATCCCAATGCACCCACCCTGTTCCCTATGTAGTGCACCTTTTTTGACCAGAGCCCCATGGGGTAAAAAGTGTTGCACTTTATAGAGAATAGGGTGCCATTTGGAACACGACCTTGAATTTAATAGCAGGTTGTAATTGTGATGTAATTTTAGTCGTGTATTAAATTGTGTGATGAGGCTGAAGACCTCATCCTTGCGTTAATTCTCTCTATGCCCCCATCCTGGCTTTTTTATGCATACACACCTATAATAACACACAACCAACGCAATGATACACTTCAATCACATATGGTATGGCATTTCTTGTATAGAACCTTGTATCTTGCACACAAACACACACACACCTTGTGAGGACTTTTTGGGGACAAACAATTGATTTCCATTAAAAATCCTATTTTCCCTAACCGATAACCCTAAAAGTAATCCCAAACCCTAAATCTAAATCTAAATCCTAAACTTAATCCTAACCCCTAACCCCAACCCTAAACCTAATTCTAACTATAACCCTAAACCTAAAATCAATTTTTGCAAGTAAAGCAAAATGGCCTCACTTCTCTGATTTTTTTTGTTGGTTTACTATTCTTGTGAGGACTTCTGGTACTTAAAAGTATAATAAAACGTGTACATACACACGCACAGGTAGGCTAAACAAGCTTTAGGCTATTTGTCTTCACCTCGCCCTTTGAGCAACCTAACCAAATCTTTGACCGAAATCTCATTCTGATTCTGTCTGGCGCTAGTCAATTCGGATACTACTGGTCCGTCCGGTGGCCCGGTCCTGCCAAATTGTGTTGCATCAGGTCGAAGCAATAGGGATCAGTACCGAGGGGGCAAACAGGGAGCGCGCGCGCCAACAAAAAAGACGTGACGAGGCAGCCTATGGGCTGTTACGCAACCACTGACCCACTAACACACATTCTAGAGGGGAGAGGGAGAGAAACTGGAGCAAGCGCCCAACATAACAGTCGGGACTCAATGCAAAAGGGGGAGACACTGCTTCTAGTAAGCTACAACCAGACAGACTGACCTCAGAGCAAGTAAGAGGAGCAAGAGCTGCTCCCGAAAGCTTTTTTAAAATTCTCTCAGACAAATGAAACATCTAGCTATTTGACCATTTCTGTTGAAAGAAATAGAGGATACGAGCCAACTTCAACTGCGGAAGGCGATTGCTTTGTGTCCGGCATTGTGCATTTCTTGCTGGAGACACGTCAGTTGTTCGTTAAAGGTACGTTGGAGTCCTATTGATGTGCTTAGTTCTGTGCGGAAATGTTCGATTGGTTTGAATGCTGGATAACGAATTATTTAGAATTTGATATTTGTTTAAAAGTGCAACACTGTTGCGGATTAAGATTCTCATTATGCTTTTAGGTATGGGTATTGTTCACATGCGGGCGACTCGCCCCTACCGGTAGACAGCCACTGTATGTGTGACTTTGACTTATTTGTAGTCATTGTGGTTTATTTTAAACCAGTTCCCTTTCCCAATTATTCATTCATACTGTATATTCCTCAAGCTTAGCACATTCTCAGTTTTAATCAAGGCATTGTATTGTAAAGTGGTGGATGCTGTTGTAAAGAGAAGCCGATTCACATTGCTCAATGCGCTCAATGTCAGGTCGGGCGTTTTTTCCCTCATGGTATTTGTTCAATGGATGGGTAGTAAATCCACTGTGCAATAGATTGGAATATCAAACCGTTTTTGGGGGTGGCCTCGTGCTGTGAAGAGCATTGTCTGGAGTTATTGTAGTTTAAAACGTGTTTTTTCTTTCTTTACTTAAAAATATTTGTTTCATATTTATTTAAATATTTGGTTTATTGACATGTTGCTAAATCTAAATAGCAGGTGTGTGACCTATATTCTATTTATGAAGTTGTCATTAATAGACTTGATAAGTCTAATAATATAGAGGTAGGTTAATTATAGGCAAAGTATACTGAAAACGAATAGAACATTCTTCTTTATTTCAGCGCAATAAATTGTCTACTGGTGCAGGCAAGTTCGTCATTATTGATTTCGTTCCTATCGGTGACCTCCTTTTGTCGTGTTGGAAGTCCGACCCTCGGACGTTCCATGTGCCTGGCGAGGATGTTCGGCCGTCACGTGTAGCTTTTCTCTGGAACTTGGAACAAGAGTGATTACTAGCTATAAGTCTTGCATTTGCATCCATTCTATGCCATTAGTCATTTTCTGTGATAAATATTTGGTCAAAACTAGATGTCATGGAATTTTGGCATAAAGGATAGTTATAATCATGTTATTACACATCTATAAGCAGTACATAGAGATTTTTTTGGGGGGGGCTGAGGGGTGGTATGGCATATGACATAATAGCTATGCACTAGTAAGCTACGCAGTAGAATGAGAGGAGGAGAATGAATAGATTCATGGTCTTTCATGAGGGCTGGGGGAAAGTTTGCAGAATTAATTCATAGACAAAGATCTGTAAGCATGTGCCTTGATATTTAACAATTAGGAATATCACATGTATTTCTTCTTCTTTTTTAAATCTAGAGGTCTTTGTATTTAATTGACCTGTTGCAAAGTAAAAGCAGGTGTTGCCAATCAAGACTTGTGCCCTGAGGTTTTCGCCGGCCATATGTTTAATGTTTAACACTAGCCTGTACATGATTTCCCATCGCCTAAGCAGAATGCATTACAGTCATCTCCCAGTCAGTACAACTATATTTGCTATTTATATATTTCTTGCAAAACCTGTACTAAAACAAAACACTCAAGTCCTATTTAGGTGTAATTACACCAATTATATCAGGTGGTTTAATTCCGGTATTTTGCGCCAGTCTGTATAAAGTTGCTTGTTCCCATGGGACCTTAATGGGACTAGCTCTTTTGCGTAATTAAAATAACCAGAAACAGGGCTTGTGTGTGTTGAGTTGTCCAACTCCAGGACATGATGCAATAGAGGGAAACCCCTCAGTCGGCAGAGCAGCAGTCACTGAGCGTTTTAGGCTGCTGCCAGTTGGTCTGTTTACAGAACAGCCTTTCTTTCCCAATTTGAATATTGGTCAAACCAGTCTAACTCAGACTGGGGGAAAGCAGGATGTGTGGAAAGACTTAGAGCTACATTTTGGTCTACAACTCGGTTCACCGTGACATGAAACATAATCAGGAGGGCTTTTCTTTGACTTTGCCACACAGCCTCTTTGACCGAATTCTGATTCAGTGTGTACCTGCCTGGTACAAGCTGGCCATATATAAAAACACTAGAAGGCAAAACGTTTTGGGGGTTCGTGGTACTTAGTAGACTCCTGCCACTCTTAGATTTAGCCTCTGTGGAATCTGAAGCAGCTGAACACTTTGGCTGCCCGATAGTGAAGTCACTTTTAGGGTACTTTAACCTAGGCTATAACCTTGAAGGATGCTTGGACTTACACCTCGCAAACACCCTCATTTTATTGCAAGTGAATGGAGAGCAGAAGTCCATGTTACAGTATTACAGATCTTTATGGGTAGGAAGTTGTAGAGGGATTAGAGATGTTTGGCACAGGTTTGGTGCCATCTATATTGGTCTGTTGTAACGTATTGGCCTATTCAAAGGATGATAAGTACATCACAAATGGACATTGATAAGAGCATTGATAAGGAACATTGAACATAAATAAAGTGCATTTCCCTAGTTGCAGATGGAAAAGAAGGGGGGGGGGGGTAGCCTAGTCCCCAAGCCCATGTGACAGAGAGGACGACATGCTTATATAGAACTCAGAGTTGACCTAGAATGTCTCCCTAGATTCTAGGTGCCTTTTCTTAGAAGACAACGCCAGAACCTAAAATGGAGGCGCCCTGACCGGCCTCTCCACCACATGTCCATTTATGTGGGTGGCTCATCATGTCTTGGAGATGGAAGGGAAAGGGGATGCTTTGCATTACTCAGTCTTGCCTTTGGGGGGTCAAAGGTGGTGGTGAAACGCCTGAGAACGGCTTTGGCTGTGCTAACATTTCCCATCCGTCTTTAACATCTCCCCCCAGCTAAACTCGCTGGTGGTGAAATCCTAGCTGTGAGTGAGTCATTCCTAGGGCTTGATAATTGTGTGGGAAGCAAGGGAGATTCTGTCTTTTGAAAATCTTCAATGCTTTTTCCTTTGTATTATCCCTTTGGAATGATAATTTGGCTATAGCATCCAGTATTTACTCCAATATTACAGAGAGAATTCAACCTCTAACATGTGCTCACTCTGACCTCCAGTGTGTGACCTGTAGGTGTGGCTAATATTTCAGCATTAAGCAAGCTCTGCTTTGTAAACATCTCACAATGACATTCAGAACATGAGCACATCAGCCCGGTCGCTCACAGCTCTATGAAATATGTTATGTCGGATTTTGACATGGAACATGGGTGTGTGCCTTCTGACGTCAATATATATATATTTTTTTTAAAGTCTCAAATGCATGCTGTTTATCGTCTGCATATAGATAGAGTAGCATAGAGACCCCTCCCGGTGTCAAATAGAGTATCCAGGAATTCGTGTTGCGAATCAGTCACCAGGGGTTTTATCATCCGATTTTGCGCTGCTGACGTAGGCTATTCAAGTTTTTTTTAAATGTTTTTTTACATCGTACCGCAGTGTCTGTAAAATTCCTTTAATGTCGTGTCCACCAATTGAATTCATCCAAGCCCTTCTCGCCAGCCTTCCTCCCCAATACCCCTTCTCTATCACTCTATTTTTAGAGCGCACTGTAATCCCTCCCCCCTCTCCATTTTCCTCCCTCTCCAGCTCTATTTACCTATTTTATGGCACGCAGTCAAAGGCAGAGAGCAAGCTCTGTTTAAATCAAATCACATTTATTTATCACATGCTCCGGATAGAACTTTACCATGAAATGCTTACTTATGAGCCATTTCCCAACGATGCAGAGTAATAAAAAATAAAAAAAGGAATAAAATACACAACAATGAAGCACCAGTACCATATCAATGAGGTAGATGAAAATGCGCAGCGCTCCGTTTTTAGGTCAGTGGGACACGCAATGGCGCGCTCTCTCTCTCTCCCTTCTTTTGATCGATGAGTGGAAACATTGTGACGATCCTGACATTCTAGTTTTCTGTTTTCCCTCGCTACTTTGTTTCTAAAACATACTATTATTGTGTCTGGGCGAAAACCAAAACCGAGACAGAGAAAGAGATGGCTCATCTGGTGGCTGTGGTGATTCTTTAGGGGGAAGAAAGACAGCAGAGCAAAATAGGAGGGAATTCCTATCTGGCTGTCTCCCACTGTGGAAAAAAGACAGAGAAAAGTGTCCTGGAAGGTGTAACCACTAAAAATATTATGCAAATGAGGAAAGGAGGAAAGGAGCTGCCACCGTGATAAAGATATACTGTAAACTAGTATTATTATGTAATAAAATGGTCATACTCTAGATTGTTATGATGAGGTTGAAGCTAGGTCAAGTTGTTATGATGAGGTTGAGACTAGATCTATATTGTTATGAGGTTGAGACTAGGTCAGGTTGTTATGATGAGGTTTATACTAGGTCAAGTTGTTATGATGTGATTGATACCAGGTCAGGTTGTTATGAGGTTGATACCAGGTCAGGTTGTTATGACGAGGTTGAGACTAGGTCAGGTTGTTATGAGAGGTTGAGACTAGGTCAGGTTGTGTAACCCAGACAAGCTCTATAGCCAAATGAAGTGGCTAGAAAGTACTCTACTTGTACTGAGTTCAGTTAATGTGTCAGTGACAGACGGAGTAGAGACGGCTTTAGATCTGATCCCAAAAATAAAACCAGACCTTATTTAGTCTTACTTGAGCTATTGTTAGATATAGTGGTAGCAAAGACCAGAAATTAACCGATTAAATACCTAACATTAGAAACAATATTGAATCTATAGAAAAAGAGATAAGAAAACAATATCTGACCAAAAGCTTCTGTTACTGATCTACAGGTTTTCCTGTTTGACTAAAATTTGAATGAATAAGACAGCAACCAATCAGAACAGGCCATCATGATTACCTCAGCGTTCTGTTTGATCTGTTATCAGAATCACAAACGGCAACGGACTCTGTCAATGTTTTGACTGATGCAGTCTTGTTGGCTCAGGGAGTTGCTTCAGAAAAAATAATGAACTAGTAATTGTAACACAGTAATGACCTAGATAGATTATTAAGTTGAATCCTCACAGATCTGTTTTTCTGGTGGAGAAATAGAAAATCTAGATAGGACACAGAGTGCCCTGTTAAGTGATGCATAATTAATGTCTCAGCGCAACAGATCTAGAATTAGCGCATTTACGTTATGTAACATCTAGATGAGTCAACTGAACTGCGAATGCAGCAACACCACCGACCGATGTTGGTGACTTGTGAGAAAAGGGGACGTTGAGCAATGTTTCCCGTCAGTAGGGGCACAGAATGCACTCGATACATACTAACTAATCGTGGTTGTGTAATACCTGGCAGGCTCTCTAGCTGGCATTTTATAAAGGAACAGAGACCTTGGCTCTCTCCTCTGGTGCCGTTGGGGAATCACAGCCAGTTGAATAACAAGTCATATGTCAGCTTCAGGACTTCAGCCCACATAGACAGACTAAGCAATAAGTCACAAGTTAATGATTCTCTGAGTTGACCTCTTTGATAGATTATTGTAAACAATTGTGCCATAAGAGACCAATGTGACCGTATAGCTACATTTACAAATATCCCACCTGGCAACTGATAAAGGTTATAGAGGGACATTATTAGAGGTCGAAACATAGACGGTTTGTGCTCCTTCCCTTTCTCCCTCCCTGAATGCCCGTCGCTCAGTAACTGCAGCCCTGGCACTAGGTCAGACTGGCCCTCTTATGTGACTGTCTGATGCAGCGCTGTTACACAACACTGTACAGAGAGAGCTTTAGACACTGCAGCTCAGAACCTCCCTTACCCGCGCCACCCGCCTATTTTTTAATTTGATTTAACCAGGCAAGTCAGTTAAGAACAAATTCTTACTTGCAATGACGGTCTACCGGGGAACAGTGGGTTAACTGCCTTGTTCAGGGGCAGAACGACAGATTTTTACCTTGTCCGCTCGGGGATTCGATCCAACAACCTTTCAATGCTCTAACCACTAGGCTACCTGCCACCTAGCAGCCTCTGAGCAGTGTTGACCTATATTCCTGTGAGTGGAGTGGAAAGGGTACCGGTCGTGCCGCTGTCCTACTCACCCTCCCTCTCTGTATACACCCAGGCCGGCCCACCTCAATACCCCACCTTCTCCTCCACAGAACTCCAATAAGGGTTACGTTTAGCAAAGTAAAGTCCTTTTGAGTATGAGGGATTGTGAAAGGTGATCAAAAGGAATGTTCAGATTCAAATCCAAGATTAAACATTTCTTACATAATGTTATGATTATGTCATAGTAGCTCGTATACTTTCTGGGCACAAGCAAATGGTGACATGCCAGTGTATGAGTGATGGCAGATCCATTGCAGTTTGGATCACGTGTCAGATTCGCAGTTATGAAGTCATGTGAACTTAAGACTACCCTGAACTAATCACATCATGAGTTTCTAGGACTGTATGTTCTGTCTCGATCATCACCATTGTACAGTAACATTGAAATACATTGAATGCCTAATGTATGTCACAGTGGGAAGGCATAGTATTTATGGTAACTAATGAATGTTCTCTCTCTTATTCTCTCTCTTTCTATAGTGCGTTTCCTCGTGAGCGATCCCAGCCTACAAGAAAAAGTCTTCCAGTAGACCAACTGACCTACTTCACTCCTGCATCCTAGAGACTTCAAGGATTACAGAAGAACCTACTTTGAAACTCAAATTTCACAAAACTTTGTCACGTAATTTAACAAATGAGGTTCAGCCTTAGAGAAGCACAAATACCTCACCCCGAGTTTTTCGCAGATCCTGCGACTTAAAGAGAAAGTTAATACAAATAAGTTCTCTCTCCAACGAACTTTCGTCCTCTCCCTTACCCCCATTTGGCCTTAATGCCAGATCACCAATCTGGTCAAAAGGACTCAACAATGGAAAGCCTGAATCTTCACTTTGCATCGCCCAACAACAACAACGACCTGGACATAGACACATACTCTAACTACAGCGAGAGCCTCCCGCCACTGTCTCCCAGACCCGGCGACGATGACGTCCCGCGCCGCCAGACCAAAGGCGGCTCAAAGAACAGCATGTCCAGCCGTCGCAAGCGAGAGTTCATCTCCGACGAAAAGAAGGACGCTTCCTACTGGGAGAAGCGGCGCAAGAACAACGAGGCGGCCAAGCGTTCCAGAGAGAAGAGGAGGATGAACGACATGGTGCTGGAGAACCGTGTGATGGCGCTGAATGATGAGAACAGTCGCCTGAAGACGGAACTCCTGCAGCTGAAGCTTCGCTTCGGCCTCATCAGCACTGCTTCCTACATGGAGAAGAGCCAGCAGCTCTCCAACAGCGGAAACGGACAGTCCAGTGCTGGTAACCCCTACTTCTCCAGTAGCGGGTACTCCAGTGCCTGTGGTAACACTCTGCTGAACTCCGACTCGTCCGAAGCAGAACAGTCCACCAGAGGGGAACGCCACACCCCACTCCCAAAATACTCCCCAAGAGGATCCCTCTCCGACGGGTGCATGTCTGACGACTCCTCCAGTCCCGAGCCCATGGGCTATGAGATCAAGATGGAGTCCAACGACACTGACATGGATGCTGGTCTCCCCACTGGGATCTCCTTCAACGGTGGCCACCAACACAGGTCCCAAGAGGCCGACTGTGCCATGGACTTCCACCACAACCACCAGAACAACAACCGCCAGGAGTCTGCCAGCCCAGCACCCCAGCAGGTAGCAGCCCCAGCCCAGAGGAGTGTGATCCAGATGTACCGCTCCCCCAGCTCCTCCTATATGGAGAGCCAGAACCAGAGGCAAGCAGAGGACATGGAACAACAACAGTCCCAGGTCCAACAAAGCAGACAGTCCGAGAACACAGAGACCATCACAGAGGAGGTCCAAAGGTACCGAGCCCGCGAGGAGCAGCAAAGACATCAGGAGACACAGAGAAGCCAGTACAGCTCTTATCAGACCCAAGATGGCGGCCACAAGGAAGGATTCGCCCCAGAGCTCCTCCACCACAGTAGAGAAGAAGGCAACAAGTCAAGCCACTCCTCCAACCAGCACCACATCAACAACGCCTATCTCAGTACCCTGGATGAGGAGGAGCCCCCAGTTCTCACTTACGAGGGCGGCCCCAGGGCCGGAGAGGGCTACTACACAGAGTCCCACTCTGGGAAAGACACTTCGTCTAGTGATGGCGATCAAAGGAGCTCAGACAAAGAAGGTGGTTCCACTAGCGATGACGAGTCACCGTCATCTTCCTCTTCCGAGGTCGGAAGCTACAACCAGAGGGCGACATCACAGACGTCGGTGCCACAGAGTCAGAGTGGAGACGATCAGGCCACCTACCTGCCCCACAAGCTCCGTCTGAAATACAGAGCGCTGTCCAATCAGGGGGAGGCGCCAAACAGAAGCCCCGCCTCCTCCACATCCCCCTCCCCCTCTCATCCCCAGCATCCCTACCTGGCCCTGCCTAGCAACCACCAACATGGCGGCCATAGCAATGGGGAAAACAAAGAGGCAGAGAACGAGTCAGAGTTCTGCTAGCAGAGGGAAGCAAGAGAAAGAGAGGAGGTGTGGAAGGAATGCAAAAAGGGATCCAGCGCAGGGAGGAAGAATAAGAGGTGTGAATAAGGGAGCACCAAAGACTCTTTGAGATACTGCGACCAACAACCAACCTCAGTTTTGCTTCATCATCAGGTGTCTCGCTCCTTTTCACCTACCACTATGCCAACAGACACTCCTCTTCGATGATGATAATAATAACAAGGACAGTCAAAGTGATGTTCACAATCACCACAGACAGATTCAAAAGACTTGGTTCACTGTGTCACCATGTTTTTATATGGACCCTTTCCCCACTCCATCCATTTATCCAATCCATGAACAATGATAATAATAGATCACTTATTGGTTCAGTAAATGTGGTGGAGTGAAAAGAATGAGGGGAATGGAATGGATGGAACTCACATTTTGTTTCCTTCGGGAAAAGACAAACATCACATCACAATGGAAGGTTAGAATGAACGTTAAAATGGAAGGCTGTTTTCAGGCTCTGGTTTGAACTCTCAAGTGGCCAATTGCTTTGTGGGTGGTAAGGCATTCTGGGAACATTCCCATGACCAAAGAAACACGTCCAACCCCCCTGACAATGAGTTCCATTCTTCCTCCCCACCAACAACACAGCTGTACCAGTTTCCGTTACTCCCTAAACACCTATCCCTGCTCTATGCAGAATAGGACACCCGATCATTTTTCAAGCACTTGGATTGTACATAACTGTGATATATAAAATGTACATATATTTAAATATATTTTACAAAGAAAAAATTAAAAACAACAAAAAATAACAAGGAGAAGTGGAAGTGGAAAAAGAAAAGCTATCCGTTTTTCCTTGTGAGAAAGTTTTTGTACAGTCTGTTCTCAATGTCAATGAAATGCCTCAAGTTGTTTTCTTAAAAAATGTCTGTATGAACCACCGCTTTAAGAAACTCTTTTCTTTTCGATTCCATGTCACTAGCAAATGCCTGGAGCAACCTACCTTCAATTGACCTTTTACTGACCTCTTACACACACACACAGAAAGCCCCTGTTAAGGCCAGTCAGGAACATATCACAAGACTACACACTACACCTTTTGAATGGTAAAACCATGAATACAAAAGCACATTGCAATCCAGAGCTCAACAAATTCTCAATTCATTAGACTTACTGATCATAGGAATCAAGTAGTAATTGCACTTGAGAAGCAAATGGGGAAACTACTCTCTTCTCACTCAAAGGTGCCTCTACTTTTCATAGGTCAAAAGAACCAATCCCCAATCTTGGCCTTTACATTGAGTTGCTTTATCAGTTGTGGATCATACAGGCTGTACTAGTTAAACGTCTCACATCCACGTGCCTGCCTACTGGCCGTTCTGTATAAATGTAAAGTTCTCTATCTCTCTTGGATACTGTTATTATTATTATTTTATTATTATTTTCTATTTTATTCAGTTCTTTTGGGGGGTTATTGTGTGTTTTTCCGTCCCCTTGTATCTTCCTGATTGTGATACTGTAACGTATGTATTTTACCCATGTCCCTATCCCTTGACATTTGTACTCTGTGATATTGTTCAACGTTTGTGGTTTGCCGGATGGTTAAGGAAATTGATTGTCCAGAAATGGGTAATGCAATGGTTATGACAACAACTCATTCTGATTGTTGAAAGATTGAAAACATTGAAAAATAAAAGGATGTTGAAAAAGACATAAATTAAAAGTATTGTTTCATGTGATTTTTTAACTTTTGTTGCGCTCTTTCTGCTCTAATGGTGAACATCATTCACACAAACACATGATAAAATGGTCATAAATGGAACACCAGTGAAATTGAGGGGGGGGGGAAATATTTCAATCAAGTTGGCAGATGACTTATGCAGTTCAAAAGTAGACATATATTATATGACATATAAAACATATACATGTAGAAAACTCCCCAAAATATGATTTATTACAGGACACATCTTAACACAGAACACACTGATCATTTCGACTCTGTCCTGTACTCCTATAAACACAGCTACAAATCTGCAACATAAATATCTTCAGTATTTTAGTGTTCCTCCCCTCTTCTCCTCTGTCCATTCCTCCCTTCGTCCAGTACTGTACCGAACAAAACTTTTAAAACGAGGCCATCAAAATCTACACAGATACAAACACAAATAGCTTCAGTATTCTAGTGTTCCCCATCTCCTCTCCTTCTTTCCTCTCCTTCCTCCCTCCCATCTTTCCTGGCAAAGAGGATTAATAGTAATGTGAAGAGCATCAGTGTGACACACAAACACACACACTGTGTCCCAACGGCCAGAAATACACACATACACACACACACAAGCACACTGTGTCCCAACGGCCAGAAATACACACACGTACGCACGCACACACACACACACACACTATGTCCCAACGGCCAGAAATACACACACGCACGCACAAGCACACTGTGTCCCAACGGCCAGAAATACACAAACACACGCACGCACAAGCACACTGTGTCCCAACGGCCAGAAATACACGCACGCACACACACGCACACACACTGAGTCCCAACGGCCATGCCAGTTAGGGCACCGGAATCTAACATCCATGACGTAACCGTGGTGACCTACTTACTCATGTCATAAACTCTAAACTCCACCAACGGACACACACACAAGCCGCCGGGCGGCAGAGTCCTGAGTACAACACATAAACACACACTAAGCTACTACACACTCTCACACTCTAGTCAGTAATCACATAATGGGTGAGAGGCTTTTGCTCCTCAACATTTTGCAGAAAACTTTTGGGTTCAGTTTATATAATAGCGTGGCTACAGTGCATCATCTGTCTCTTGATAAACTAATATGCCTAACACAGTTATAATAGAGTACACTATAGGCCCAGGCTTCCTGTTATGGAAATATCCACATAAACTCATTTGGAAATAGTATAAAGCTCATCTCTAAATAGATGAACCTTTTACAGCAGTGGGTTAAATCAGGGTCACACATAGTGTTTCTTTTCTTGAAACGAAAGTATATACCTCACACACATGGTTATGGGCTAAAAAACAAGAAGACGTCTGTACCATGTCAGAAATACAGTTGAAGTGTATTACATTTTGAGTTTGCATCCCAATATTACACTTTATATACATCAAAGAAGACTGAAATATAACAAAACCATTTGACATAGAAACACCGGATTTTCGTCTGCTTTAAAAAATAATGTTTATGAATTTTGAACAATATGAGTAACATTCCACCCATGAGGCCACTAGGTCATTTGACTGCAGGATAGGGCTACTACATGTAATTCACACATCTTACAAAGTGACATAATATATATTTTACAGTAGGTTTAGGCTGTTATGGAAATATCCACATAATCCATCTCATGAGAGAATAAACTAATTTGTCAACGTTTATATATCACTGCATCAGTTATAATATAAAGGTGTGTCTCTTTGAAAAGAAATACATCTACAGAATGAGAATGTCCACAGAGCCCTATAATCATGAGTTATTACTGTAAACTCATTGGTCTCAGGTCAGGTTATGTAACACCATAGATTCTATGCTGTACAAGGTATGTCTCTTGATAAAAACGAATATGTCTAGTAAAGTCCTATATATCTATACCTACTTATTCACATACACCCTATATACTGTAAATGCATATATATGTATGTATGTGGTGTATATACTGTACAGTATATAGGCTGTATGTGTATAAGTAGGTGTAGATTTTTTACCCCCTGTTACATCATGATTAGATTTTTTGTATACAATCGTCAAGGGTCACTAGCTCTGGAACAGTAACGGCTTTTACGTGACCGACTGGGATCCGTCCCAGAATGCACCCCACCACGGCGCGGATAACAAATTATATAACAGCTTGGAAGAAAAGAATGCCTCTAGAGGAATTTGAGTAGGTTGGCACCTCAGTTGGAACATGCTGTCGATGTAAGAAATAGCACAAGCGCTTCCTTTCACTGGGATGTCAGGAACAAGATGATATTTCACAGTATGGTTACGTGATAAACATCATAAATGGACTATTAGCAATTATGAGTAATATCAATCAAACATTCTCAAGTGCCATCTACAAGTCACTTTGATGCAGTGGTAATATTTCAAAGTATTCTTACATGATGAGAATAACAGTGACTAGCGAGTATTTATAGGTTCTGTTATTAATAATTCATTACTTGAAATAATATAAATGAAACACTCCAATGGCCATTCACAAGTCAATACAGCATTATATTTATAATCAATATATTGGGAATATGGTCATATATACCCTAACAGGTGTATTACATATTACATTCTATAACAAGCCTTGAACATAATTACAATAATCAAATAATTGCGTAATAAGCAAACATGTAAATGCAAGTCATTGCCTAACCACCACAACCTAACCACCACAATCATTAACCATTCATTTCCTGTAATAAAAAGAATAACATCACTCAGTCTTCCTCCATCTTCTATCAGTGAATCTACACATGTAGCAGAGATCTTAAGACTTAATGGTGTTCTGTGCATCAGTTCAGGAATACAGACACCCTGTTGCTGGTGATTAGTTACCAGACAGCTATGGGCTCTATCCTAGCTTGTACATTTCCCCTCTGGCTGGGCTTATAGATGTTGCCACGGCAGCCAGTCAGTCATAGCAAGGCTTTGTCCCAAATGGTATCCTATTCCCTATATAGTCCATATATTTCTGGTCAAAAGTAGTGCACTATATAGGAAATAGAGTGCCGTTTGGGACGTAGCCAAGGTGACATTCCGTAGAAAACCGCAGTGCTTTGTGTATGTAAGTATAGATAGACTCTACCGGTTCACTTCCCTTCTCTCTCCCTCTTTCCCCCCATCGCTCCCCCTCTCTTTTTTTCAACCATTTTTTTCAAAAGCTGTAGTATGCAGAAGCTTGCGAAAGCAGCTCAATGGAAAAGTAGGTCATTAGGGAGGGGCAGAGAGGAGGATGAGGGTTGAGGGAAGAGAAGGGGAATTCAGAGTGAGGAGCGGAGAGGGAGGGAGGGAGGTTACGTCACATGCCTCTGCAGTGTCAACTCCGACAAACTCATCAAAGCAGCACGCGCGCACGCACACATGCACGCACACGCACACACACGCACACACACCAGTGACTCAACCCCTATTAAACACAGCCTCCTCACATTGTACATAGACAAATCACTATGGGTGGAACTACCTAATGCCAGAGGCCACAGACCTTGTTGACTTCCTGCTATTGTTACTGACGTAACTTCAGCTGAAGTAAAAGCAAAACAAAACGTGGGAGTCTTTGATGTTCACACTGATACCATCTGATAAGCTTGTGCATGTTTTTCGTGCACATTTTGATTAGGCTTGAAGGAAAGAAATTTGAGTGGTTTGAAGCTAGGGGCAAAAGGTTGTAAGGAGTGCCACCATTTTGGTGCAAAGACATGTCATCATTGTAGAACAGGCAGGTTGACGTTTATTGTCATGAGTCTTGTCCTGGAGTAAGAACTGAGCAATTTCCCCTTAGCAGATTTTGACTTTGCAACTGAGCTATGTAGAAAAAAGAAGGAAGGGAAGCCCTGCTAAGGTACACAATAGTAGGTTTTTATAGACAGAAGGTGCTCTTTGGTAAAAGGGGTGAATTGGTAATGAAAAATGCATGGCATGTTCAATGGAAACAAAGTTTAAAAACTCTGACACGTTTCAGCTGATGGCCTTCGTCAGGAAAATTGGCTATGTTGTAAAAATTCATGAAATTCTTTTTTGCTTTTTGTCCTTATTATAAAGTTAGGGTTAGGCATTAGGGTTAACAGTGTGGTTACGGTTAGATTTAAAATCAGATTTTGTGGCTGTGCCAGCTAGTGACCACTCTGCAGAGCTGCCTCCAGAACAAGATTCATGACAAAAAACAGTAACCTGTGTAGAACAGCCACAGGTGGGATTTGAAATGGTTGCCGTGACCAGTAGCAGGAAATAAGGTAATAGGTCTACCACTGTCCCGCCCTGTTACCCTGGGATACGCAGCACTAGAACACTGTTTTCTTTCATCAAGAAAGATTCTATTCTGCTATTTTTATACTCACTCACACACACACACACACACACACACACACACACACACACACACACACACACACACACACACACACACACACACACACACACACACACACACACACACACACACACACACACACACACACACACACAGGTGTACAGTAGCCTATATAGCATTAGTGGCCCTGGTGTGGTTTCTGGGCTCCCGGTCTACCCAACTTCCTGTCTGGAAATACAGTTTAATACCGTAGAACACAGCTCTGACTGCAGCTCTGACTGTAGGTTGTGTGTGTGTGTGTGTGTGTGTGTGTGTGTGTGTGTGTGTGTGTGTGTGTGTGTGTGTGTGTGTGTGTGTGTGTGTGTGTGTGTGTGTGTGTGTGTGTGTGTGTGTGTGTGTGTGTGTGTGTGTGTGTGTGTGTGTGTGTGTGTGTGTGACTGCAGAGTGTATAGAGATCCGCCCCTTCGACGAAGTGAAGCCAATGCAATGGGTCTGGGTCTGAGCCTGTCGTGAACAACACAACCCAGAGTTACATAACCACCACTCTGATGCTGGATGTAGGTCAGAGGGGAGGGAAGGATGGAATGAGGAGGGAGGGAGGCAGGGAGGAAAAACACAGAGTGTTAACACTGTATGTTGGTGAGTGAGTGAGTATGGAGGGGGTGAGGGAGTTAGTGAGTTCGTATGCATTTTAGGTTTCTACATGTTGTCTGGGTGTGACTCGATGCAGGAAAGTAAATGAACCACAAGTAAATGCTGTACTCTGTTCTATCTCTCATATTTCCCTCCTTCTAATCTAAACCAAAGTGTGTTCTCTCAAATCAACAATCTTTGCCACTGCCTCATCTTACATGTGACAGGGGTGTATGTTACGCAATAGTTATTTCTTTCCACAAACAACAGTTTCCACTCTCATCTGGCGGTCAGGTCATCAGGCTGTCAGGTCATCAGGCTGTCAGGTCATCAGGCTGTCAGGTCATCAGACTGTCAGGTCATCAGGCTGTCAGGCCATCTGTCTGTCAGGTCATCAGGCTGTCAGGTCATCAGGCTGTCAGGCCATCAGGCTGTCAGGTCATCAGGCTGTCAGGCCATCTGTCTGTCAGGTCATCAGGCTGTCAGGTCATCAGGCTGTCAGGTCATCAGGCTGTCAGGTCATCAGGCTGTCAGGTCATCAATCAATCAATAAAATGTATTTATAAAGCCCTTTTTGCATCAGCAGTTGTCACAAAGTGCTTTTACAGAAACCCAGCCTAAAACCCCAAAGAGCAAGCAATGCAGATGTAGAAAACTCCCTAGAAATGCAGGAACCTAGGAAGAAACCTAGAGAGGAACCAGGCTCTGAGGGGTGACCAGTCCTCTTCTGGCTGTGCCGGGTGGAGATTATAAGAGTACATGGCCAATAATAATCATAGTGGTTATAGAGGGTGCAACAGGTCAGCACCTCAAGAGTAAATGTCAGTTGGATTTTCATAGCCAAGCATTCAGAGATCGAGACAGCAGGTGCGGTAGAGAGGGAGGGATGGAGGGAGGGAGCAAGAGGGTTCGAAAACAGCAGTTCCGGGACAAGGTAGCACGTCTGGTAAACAGGTCAGGGTTCCATAGCTGCAGGCAGAACAGCAGAAACTGGGTTAGTAGCACGACTAGGTGGACTGAGGACGGGGACAGCCAAGAGTCGTCAGGCCAGGCATGGTCCTAGGGCTCAGGTCCTCCAGGAGGGGAGAGAGAGAGAGAGATGGGAGAATTAGAGGGAGTATAATTAAATTCACACAGGACACCAGATAAGACAGGAGGATTACGTCTGATAGGACAGACTGACCTTAGCCCCCCAGCACATAGACTATTGCAGCAGAGGCTGAGGCGGGGGACATTGTGGCCCCGTCCGACGACGGTCATGTTGTTAGTCATTTCCTCCTGGGTCCTAATGGTCCTACTGGTTAGAGAGAGGAACATGTCAACATGACTCAATTATTCAGTCAAACGGATAGGAAACAAGCTTTACAGTGACAGGAGAGGAACACTGGGGACCTGTTTTGTATACTGAGTCAGAATGAGTGAATTCATTTGTAGAACCTTTCCTTGCTAGCAAACGTCACATCCTGCTAATTTCCAATCTACTAGCTTTTGTAAAAGCTTTATTTTCTAATTGTAGCATATAAGCTTCAGTATTAAAACATCAGGTCCTGGTCAAATGTAGTGCATTGTAAAGGGAATCGGGTGGCATTTGGGACACACTCTTGGTGTAGTGTAGATGTGGGTCAGGGAGGGTTGGGGTTGTTGTTGTGTAGAAATAGAGACAATGCCTCTCCAACATGCTTGGCTACATGACTGACTGCTGAGCAGTTCAGCTTACCCCTGTCTGCTGCCTAGCACCACCCATTCCCCCACAGTTTTCTGTAAGAATTAGGTTAGACGGCTACACTCTTAGAAAAAAAGGTCCTACCTAGAACCTAAAATGGTTCTTAGGCTGTCCTCATAGGATAACCCTTTGAAGAACCCTTTTTGGTTCCATGTAGAAGCCTTTACACAGAGGGTTGGAACCAAAGCGGGTTCTAACTGGAACCAAAAAGGGTTCTCCTATTAGCTGACAAACCCTTTTGTAACCCTTTTTTCTAAGAGTGTAGATGTGTGTCTGGGGGTGTTTGTGTAAGTAGATGTGAGGCTTAGACTGGCTGTTTTCATACCACAACCAATACTGATAGAAAGGAGGAGAGAGAGAGAGACAGAGAAGGAGAAACAGAAAGAGAGAATGAAGGAAACTAAGGGAGAGAGGGAGATGGAAAGGGAGAGAGAGAGAGGGGTAGAGCGGTACAGTAGAGGTAGAGAGAGAGAGAGAGAAAGAGAGTTAGAGGTAAGTAGAGGAAGAGAGAGAGACAGGGAAAGAGAGAGGTAGCGGGAGAGAGAGATAGTGTCTCATAAAAGCATTAAGGAGGGTAAGGCCTTGGGGGAGGGAGGGGCAAGGGGATAGAAGGGAGAGGGAGGAGGAGGGGGGATCGAAGTGCTCAGTGAAATGTAGGTCAATCTTGGCCCCTCACACACAAACACCCCTTCAGAGCCTAAATTGACCTTACAGTCGACAGATCTCCATGACTGTCTATTACATTAAGGGAAAGAAAGGGGGAAGAGGGGGAGAAAGACCTTAACCAGGCAACTCTCATCAGGCATTACATTTTATCGGAGATGGAGATGCAATAACTTGCTGTGACACTATGGACATAATCTGGAAACACTAAAAGCACCACGCCAGACTAAAAAGCATTTTGACTCTGACACTTTCAACTTAATGTGGGAGTGGGATCAAAAAGGACAGCGGGTGGCAGAGCCAGAGCCTGCAAAAATAGAATTAGGGGAATAGGAAGTAGGCCACTGGGCTAACTGCTGGGCTGGGCTGTGTGTGTGTGTGTGTGTGTGTGTGTGTGTGTGTGTGTGTGTGTGTGTGTGTGTGTGTGTGTGTGTGTGTGTGTGTGTGTGTGTGTGTGTGTGTGTGTGTGTGTGTGTGTGTGTGTGTGTGTGTGTGTGTGTGTGTGTGTGTCATGAAGAGGCACTAACACCATCCTAGGTATGTTGGCATTTACAGATCCAACACATGATACTCACACTATGCCCATTCCATGCCTACTGCCTCTAGGTTCTGCCAATCAACTGTATGTTCTACTCTGTCACTACAGCAGGAAAGTGTTTAGAGAATGACCCAGTTATCTCATTCCAAACATTGATTTGTGTTTTTATAACATATTACTATTATGTTTGTTCCATATCCGTTGGCCTATACCAGGTTCTCCAACCCTGTTCCTGGAGAGTTAACCTGTAAGTTCTCTTCAACCCCAGTTGTAACTAACCTGATTCAGCTTTTCAACCAGCGAATTATTAGAATCATGTGTGCTAGATTAGGGTTGGAGTGAAAACCTACAGGATGGTAGCTCTCCAGGAAAAGGGTGTGAGAGCCCTGGCATATACACTGAGTGTACAAAACATTAAGAACACCAGCCTCAACGTCAACAGTGCCCACATTTTTTTGGGGGGGGGGCACACGGGGCGATTGGCGGAGTCAGGCGATAGACCTGAGCCAACTCCCCATGCTTACCGGAAGCAGCGTGGTACTGGTCAGGCACGGTGTTATGCGGTGAAGCGCACGGTGTCGCCAGTGCGCACTCATAGCCCGGAGCGCTATAGGTCAGCCCCCCGCAAGTGCCATGTGAGAGTGGGCATCCAGCCAGGGCGGATTGTGCCAGCTCAGCGTGTTTGGTCTCCGGTGCACCGTTTCGGCCCAGGGTATCCTGCGCAGGCTCTGCGTACCGTGTCTCCGGGGCGCTGGGAGGGTGCTGTTCGTCCTATGCCTGCGCTCCGCCCATGCCGGGCGAAAGTGGGCATTGAGCCTAATGGAGAGGTGTGAGCGGTAAGCACCAGATCTCCAGTGCTCCCCCACAGCCCGGTTCGACCTGTGCCTGCACTCTGGAGGGGCCGGGCTAAAGTGGGCATTCAGCCTGGAGGAGTGGTGCCAAGGCTGCGCACCAGAGCTCCAGTGCTCCCCCACAGCCCGGTTTATCCGGTGCTTCCTCTACGCACCAGGCCTCCTGTAGGTCTCCCCAGCCTGGTGGGCCCTGTTGCAGCCCCACGCACCAGGCTGTCTCTGCGTCTCCTCCCTCCAGAGTCTTCCTCCAGTCCGGACCCTCCAGCGACGCCCTCCAGTCCGGAGCCTCCAGAGTCTCCCTCCAGTCCGGAGCCTCCAGAGTCTCCCTCCAGTCCGGAGCCGCCAGAGTTGCCCTCCTGTCCGGAGCCGCCAGAGTCGCCCCCCTGTCCGGGGTCGGCGGCGAGGGTCCCTGCTCCAGAGGCGCCACCTAAGTGGGCCAAGCCTAAGGTGGAGCGGGATCCACGTCCCGCACCAGAGCCGCCACCACGGATAGATGCCCACCCAGACCCTCCCCTATGGGTTTAGGTTTTGCGGCCGGAGTCTGCACCTTTGGGGGGGGGGGGGGTACTGTCACGCCATGACCTTAGTTCCTTTTTTATGTCTCTATTTTGGTTTGGTCAGGGCATGAGCTGGGGTGGGCATTCTATGTTTTGTGTTCTATGTTTTCTATTTCTGTGTGTTTGGCCGGGTGTGGTTCTCAATCAGAGGCAGCTGTCTATCGTTGTCTCTGATTGAGAACCATACTTAGGTAGCCTTTTCCCACCTGTGTTTTGTGGGTAGTTGTTTTCTGTCTTTGTGTCTGTACCAGACAGGACTGTTTCGTTTCATTCTCTTTGTTATTTTGTTTAGTGTTCTGTTTTAATAAATTAACATGAACACTTACCACGCTGCGCTTTGGTCCGATGATTCCTCATCTTCAGACGACGAACGTTACAATATGGACACATTATAAAGTATGAAAAGGCTTATTCATTCACAATGTTTTTCAAAAATCATATCATATTTTTATGTTTTATGATACTTTTATTGTGTACTAGATCATATGGGTTTAAAGTGTTTTTTTCTTAGACATAAACAATTCCAGCTGAAAGCCAGGGGGGGGACACTAATTCATTCATAAAATATTGCCCTCTTGCTAGATTGATGACTAGAACCATAGCGAAACAGTGCAAAAGGGCTGTCAGCTCAACTGGTTTCCTCCCCTTCATCTACACTGATTGAAGTGGATTTAACAAGTGACATCAATGAGGGACCATAGCTTTCACCTGGATTCACCTGGTCAGTCTATGTCATGTTCAGAATGTTTTGTACAGTCACTCTATATGCCTATATGACTCAATCTGCTGTATATTGTCAATAGTAACCCACATATCTGCTGTAGTTATGTATTATACAATTGTAATGTGTAGATATTAATATGTATTTAGGTCTGTAATGTATTGCATTTCCATTGACCTATATACAGTATATTTGTATGTACAGTAACAGTATGACCCCATTCCAATATCTACACTAGCATATTCATTTGAATGAAGCAATGTATTGGGCATGCCGCTGCATGCATTTTAAGTGGCATGCTAGTGTGAAGACAGGAACGTACTCTAACTTATGAAATTTAAGCGTGTTAACCCTCAAAACGTCGCCGGCCCAGATGGCATCCCAAGCCGCATCCTCAGAGCATATGCAGACCAGCTTGCTGGAGTGTTACGGACATATTCAATCTCTCCCTATCCCAATCAGTTGTCCCCACCTGCTTCAAGATGTACACCATTGTTCCTGTATCCAAGAAAGCAAAGGTAACTGAACTAAATGACTATCGTCCTGTAGTACTCACTTCGGTCATCATGAAGTGCTTTGAGAGGCTCATATCACCTCCACATTACCCGACACCCTAGACCCACTACAATTTGCATACCGCCCAAACAGATCCAAGGATGACGCCATCACACTGCCCTATCCAATCTGGACAAGAGGAATACCTACAGTATCTAAGAATGCTGTTCAATGACTACAGCTCAGCGTTCAACACCATAGTCCCCTTCAAGCTCATCACTAAGCTCAGGGCCCTGGGTCTGAACCCCGTCCTATGCAACTGAGACCTGGACTTCGAGGTGGTGAAGGTAGGCAACAACACCCCAGCTACGCTGATCCTCAACATGGGGGCCCCACAAGGGTGTGTGCTCACCCCCCTCCTGTACTCCCTGTTCACCCATGACTGCGTGGCCATGCACCTCTCCAACTCAATCATCAAGTTTTCAGACGACATAACAGTGGTAGGTCTGATGACCACAACAACGAGAAAGCCTACAGGGAGAGGGTGAGGGCCAGGAAAATAACCTTTCCCTAAACGTAAACAAAACTAAAAGAGCTGAACGTGAATTACAGGAGACAGCAGAGAGAGTACGCCCCTATCCACATTGACAGGGCCACAGTGGAGAGGGTGAAAAGCTTCAAGTTCCTCGGTGTGCACATCACTGACAACCTGAAATTGTCCATCCACACAGACAGTGTGGTAAGAGGAGCTGTTGCGCCTTCTTTACCACACTGTCTAGGACCCCCTAGGAACCTCAAACGTCTACACATGCACCATTGAGAGCATCCTGTCGGGCTGTAGCAATTTGGCAGTCCGCAACCGCAGGGCTCTCCAGGGGGTGGTGCGGTCAGCCCAGCGTATAACCAGGGGCACACTGCCTTCAGGATATCTACAGCAGTGGTTCCCAAACTGTCAGCCATTGCATACCTTAGAGAGCTATTTATAACTTGTCAGAAATGTCCAGATCAACTAGCCCATGTCAGCTAACATTTTTTAGCTAGATTTTTTAGCCCACAGATTTTGTTGTAATGTTTGAGTCACTCAAATATCACTTGAATACACATTAAACATGACAAAATGTATAGAATTGCAAGACAATTAGCTTTTAAATGGCAAAAAATTATGCACTCCATGACAAAATGTGTAGAATTGCAGGAAATAAGCTATAAACCTGAAAAATGTTATTTCTACCAATAAGAGAGGTGTGAACAGTTTGTGTCATGAACAGTCCTTGTGCCGATAGAAATGCACGTGCGCAAAAGGGGGCCCAAGAGAAACAGTTTGGGAACCCACAATCTACAGTACCCGTTGTCACAGGGAGGCCAAGAAGATCATCAAGGACCTCAGCCACCCAAACCACGGTCTGTTCACCCTGCTACCGCCTAGAAGGTGGAGACAGTACAGGTGCATCAAGGCTGGGAGAGAGAGACTGAAAAACAGCTTCTATCTCCAGGCCTGTTAAATAGTCATCACTAGCCGGCCTCCGCCCAGTAACCTGCCCTGAACTTACTCAGCAACCACCCAGTACTCCACCCTGCACCTTAGAGACTGCTGCCTCATGCTTGGCATTGTGATCTTAGGTTTGTGTGTGGCTGCTCGGCCATGGAAACCCATTTCAAGAAGCTCCCGACGAACAGCCATTGTGCTGATGTTGCTTCCAGGGCTGTTTGGAACTCGGTTGTTAGTGTTGCAACCAAGGAGAGACTATTTCTACACGCTACACGCTTCAGCACTCGGCGGTCCCCTTCTGTGAGCTTGTGTGGCCGACCACGACGCGGCTGAGCTGTTGATGCTCCTAGACGTTTCCACTTCACATTAACAGCACTTACAGTTGACCGGGGCAGCTCTAGCAGGGCAGAAATGTGACGAACTGACTTGTTGGAAAACGTGGCATCCTATGGCGGTGCCACATTGAAATTCACTGAGCTCTTCAGTAAGGCCAGTCTACTGCCAATGTTTGTCTTTGAAGATTGCATGGCTGTGTGCTTGATTTTATACACCTGTCGGCAACGGGAGTGGCTGAAATAGCCGAATCCACTAATTTGACGAGGTGTCCACATAATTTTGGTGATGTACTGCAGTTTCAAGCATAGTGTTGACTGCATCATGTTATGAGTATGCTTGTAATCATTAAGGACTGAGGATTTTTTCTGGATAACATTTTTTACAGAATGGAGGTAAGAAAAGGCAAAAACCTGGATCAGTCTGCTTTCCACCAGACACTGGGAGAAGAATTCACCTTACAGCAGGACAATAGCCTAAAACACATGGCAAGACCTATGGCAAGACCTGAAAATAGTTGTCTAGCAATGACCAACAACCACTTTGACAGAGCTTGAATAATTTTGAAAATAATAAATGGGCAAATATTGTACAATCCAGGTGTGGAACGCTCTTAGACTTACCCAGAAAGACTCACAGCTTTAATCGCCGTCAAAGGTGATTCTAACATGTATTGACTCAGGGGGTTGAATACTTGTCTAACCAAGATACAGTATATCAGTGTTTTATTTTTCATCTTTTATTTGACAAATGTTAGAATTTTACTTCGACTTTGACAGAGTATTTTGTGTAAATCGTTGACGGAAAATGTAAGTTAAATCCATTTTAATCCCACTTTGTAACACAACAAAATGTGGAAAAAGTCAAAGGGTGTGAATACTTTCTGAAGGCACTGCAGTCATTAAACACTGGTCCCTTTAATAAGGTTTACCCACTGATTTTACACTGTATTCTAGTGAAGGCTCATCCTATATAACTAATGCTGTACACACATTTTCTATTCATATACTGTCCATGCAGTATATACACACCATCATATATTCTGGACTCTGATATTGCTCATTCTGATATTTCTTCATTTAGATTTTTTAAATTTGTGTGTATTGTATTGTTTGGTATTACTTCACTGTTGGAGCTAGAAACATAAGCATTTCGCTGCACTGGTGATAACATCTGCAAAATATGTGTAAGCGGCCAATGCAATTTGATTTGGCTCCATCTATTAGCCAACAGTACCCTACAGTAAGCCCGGTAAGTGTAAGTGGGTGCTAATAGTCATGTGTCTAAGTAGTATCAGCCTATTGACAGTGATGGACTCCATGAGGTTACGCAACGTTATCTCCAAAAGCCTAAGTACATGTAGGCCTTCAGTATAAGTCAGCCTATTAGCCAACAGAAGCTTATGTCTTATGTGTTGAAGTACTAGTAGTAACCAGGGCCGGACTAACGCATTTGGGGCCCCGGGGCATCTACCTCCAGAGGGCCCCCCCAACTCCCAAAACGTCCTGCATTTCAACACATTTTGCCATTGGGCAGAGTGAGAAATTCGCGGTTATATAATGCTATTCTACACATTTTTCCATGAGGCGGAGAGAAAATGTTGCCGTTTTAAGCTAATTTCCTGCAATTCTACACATTTTGCCATTGCTTATGACCTGTTCATATGCTATCTGGGTGGCACCCAACCATCAACAAAAGCCCCTGCTTGGCCTTTCGGTAATCCGTCCCTGGTAGTAACCAGCCAGCGTGTTGCCAGTCAGTGATGGAATCCATGATGTTCACTGAATTCTCTATAAGCCTAAGTATGCCTACAGTACATTTGTATCTACAGTATAAGTCTCAACCTATTAGCCAGCAGTACACAGTATATTCCATGGTTAAGTAGTAGCCAGCCTGTACACAGTCAGTGATGGACTATATTTTGTATGCACAGTACAAGTCAACTTCATAGCCAGCAGTAGCTTATGTGTTATGTGTTGAAGTAGTAACCAGCGTGTTGACAGTCAGTGATGGACACCATGGTGGGTCTATAACCAGATTAGCTGTTTAGATTAGTCTCAGCCTTCTACTCCATCTGCCTGTTACACACACACACACGTCATGAAAAGACACTGCCACAGCCCCCAACCACCCGCTGTTACGGGACATAACAGGCGTTTTGCTCTTGCCCCATATCTGCATCATGCAACTAAACAAGCACACACACACACACACACACACACCATCAGCAGCAGCAGACACATGTATCCAGCCACACATGCACCCAGGCATACACAGATGTACTTGAAAAGGGACACACACACATGTAAACACACCACCCACTCACACACACAGGGCTACAGACATGCATGGACAGACACATAGACAGAAACACACACACACACGCATGCACATAGACTGATCTCTGATTAAGACTGGTCCTGAGTGTTCAATCATGGTTGAATAAATTAGAGACATTATAAATACAGGTCTACTTTAAATAAAGGTCAGCGTCCCAAATAGCACTCTATTCCCTATACACTGAGTATACAAAACATTTAGGACACCTGCTCTTTCCATGACATACAGTGCATCCAGAACCCTTCCCTTATTCCACATTCTGTTACGTTACAGCCTTGCTTGTAGTGTCATACCCAAGAAGACTTGAGGCTGGAATCGCTGCCAAAGCTGCTTCAACAAAATAAGTAAAAGGTCTGAAAACTTTTTCACTTGTAATAAATGTGCAAACATTTCTAAAAACCTTTCCTTTGTCATTATGAGGTACTGTGTGTAGATTGATGAGGGGGGGAAAAACATGTTATACATTTTAGAATAAGGTCGGTAACGTAACAAAATGTAGAGAAATTCAATTGGTCTGAATACTTTACGAATGCACTGCAGACTGACCAGGTGAAAGCTATGATCCCTTATTGATGTCACTTGTTAAATCCACTTCAGTCAGTGTAGATGAAGGAGGAGACAAGTTAAAGAAGGATTTTTAAGCCTTGAGACAATTGAGACATGTATTGTGTATGTGTGCCATACAGAGGGTCAATGGGCAAAACAAGAGATTGAAGTGCTTTTGAATGTGGTATGGTAGTAGGTGCCAGGAGCACCGGTTTGTTTCAACAACTGCAACGCTGCTGGGTTTTTCCCACTCAACAGTTTCCTGTGTGTATCAAGAATGATCCACCAGCCAAAGGACATTCAGCCAACTTGACACAACTGTGGGAAGCACTGGATTCAACATGGGCCAGCATCCCTGTGGAACGCTTTCGACACCTTGTAGAGTACGTCTCAACGAATTTAGGCTGCTTTGAGGGCAAAAGGGGGTGCAACTCAATATTAGAAAAGTGTTCCTAATGCTTGGTATACTTTTGACATTGGCCCTGGTAAAAAGTAGTGCACTATATTGGGAATAGGGTGCCATTTGGGACACAGTCCTGATCAGTGTGTTAGGGTCCAACTGGCTGGAATAGGTGACACACAACTCTGGACCACAGCTGTCGGTCTGTCTCTATGGACGGAAATAGAGCACTGGGGCACAAAGGCAGGCAAGTGTGTGTGATGGACACACACACACACACACACACACACACACACACACACACACACACACACACACACACACACACACACACACACACACACACACACACACACACACACACACACACACACACACACACACACACACTCTCTCCCTGTAATGGAAGCAGCCTAACTGTGTTAGAGCAGGCATGTTCACGTGGAGCGAGAAGGAGGCCAGTTAGTCATTATGTCAGTGGGGCAGCCTGACACTGATCCACATACAGGTAGTAAGGTAAAGTTACACAGTGGGAAGGATAAAGGAGGTTACATACACAGATTACACACACCAGCTGTGTAGCGAAGGGTAAATGCACATATATGCCGCTTACACACCTTTTGTATTGAGCGTCACCGTTTACCCACCTATCGTGGAAAAATGCTATGAAAACATAAGGACGGTGACTTTATTCACCATGAAAAGCCGCAAACGGCCATGAGCGTTTACCCACCTATTTTTTGTTACTGATGCACATATACACACTCACGACCACACACACACACACACACACACACACACACACACACACACACACACACACACACACACACACACACACACACACACACACACACACACACACACACACACACACACACTCAAAGTCAGTCAGTGGGGCAGCCTGATACTGATCTGTAAAATGAGACACTGGGAGGTTTAACGTAGGCTACATAAACACACACAGCCTCCCACACAATCAGACGGAACAGAACTACTCCTACAAAGGCCCAGGTAGTCAGTCAGTCAGTGGCTCAGTGTCAGTAGGGCAGCTTCACACCGATCCACAGGTAGTCATGTAAAGTTACACTCTCCATAGAATAAAGTGGGCTACATATGACCCACAAACTCTAACACACACACGTTCAAACCTCACAGAAATACACAATACAAAAGCACAACACGAATACAAACCACATACAGAATATTATCCTGTCAATTATCTTCCAGTATCATTTTTCCTTTTTTCCAATTCTTACCCAAACAAGCTTGAATACCTGCCTACTACTCAGACTGTTCATAAGCCCACACACCTAGTTTAAATAGAAAGATGAAGGGAGAAGGGGAAAGGTTAGAGGGGGACAGAGAGCGGGCTGGGTTAGAGGGGGATAGAGAGAGGGATAGGGGAAAGGTTGGAGAGGGACAGAGAGAGGGATAGGAGAAAGGTTAGAGAGGGATAGAGAGAGGAATAGGGGAAAGGTTGGAGAGGGAGAGGGGAAATGTTAGAGGGGGACCGAGAGAGGTTAGAGGGGGGAGAAGACAACTGTTTTCTCTGTGACAAGAAGACTGTTTAAGTGGCCGCCAATATGCCTAGGGTGAGTGTGAGGCAAGTGTTTACAGTAGAGGGAAGTACATTGTGTCAGGGTTTCGTAAACCCACACACTAACCCTCACAAACTGCACACATACTGCCTCCCTCCATTCAACACACAAAAAAGTCAATTCAATTACATTTTTATAACTTCAAAATCAAACAGCATGCAAAATGTTCTTCACACTCATCTGCAACCCTAACCCTGATCTAAACCCATGTTTTACATCCATACACAACTCTAACCCTGACCTAAACCCATGTTTTACATCCATACACAACTCTAAACCTGACCTAAACTCATGTTTTACATCCACACACACTATAAGAGGTCAGAGGTTAAACTGGAGGCCTGGTTCATGGTAATGAAAACCTGTGAAGACCACAACAACATCGACCACCATCGAGAAGGACCCCCCCTCCCACACACACAAGGAATGTGCTAGACAGGGTCATGACCTTTGGAATGCTGCGGTCGCCAGACAGCGGTCACAGGGGGGAAGGGAGGCCCTTATTTCCTTATTTGGGGTGGATACTTAGAGGCGTGTGATGTCTCGGCCCTGACGGACGGTCATTGGGTTTGTTTCTATCTATAAGGGGCTCACATGAGCATCTGTCACTTTGACCTCTGACCTTTGTTTGGTATCCATGATGATAAGGTCAGAGTGGAGGAGGAGGAGGGAGAGTGGCTGAGACGGATGTCGTTCTTTCTCCTTCCCCCATGGCCTTCAGCTTATCGTTGAGGATGTGTTATGATGATTTCAATTATGGAATATTGTCGTCAATTGACTGACTAGGCTTTTGGCTTCTTTTTAAATACGGTATGAAAGAGACGCATCGTTTTTTCGAGTTAGTAGCCTTGTCGTTTTTGAACTTTTGTATGCTTTTTGAATTGTATTCAATGTGCAAAAACGTTGCGCAATAGACTTCGGTGGCAAAACTTCATAAAAGGCATCTGGCAGATGTAAATTCATCCAGACACAAATATGTTTTTTATTAAATTACAGATTTTTCTGGAATTGGTTATAATCATGAAACCCATTCAAAAGATTAGGGGACAGCAACCAGAAGGATGATGTGGTAGGACAATATCACTTTCACATGGTGTATTGGTCATTTTAATGCTAAGGCTGTGCTTGCCGTAGGCCATTTTAGAAAACATGAGTTAAATCCAGACTCGCCCTGTTTCAGTCTGTCCTCTCTGGTACAATTAAAAAGAACAGCCAGTGCTGAACAAAGTAGTTGGATCACAGAGCACTTCACATTCCCTCATGGGGTTGTGGTGTGCCTGTCTGTTGACGTTTGTTTAGGCAGCACAATGATAAGGCTGTGAATGGTGCACATTTCAAGATTTATAGTTTCATGTGTACAAAACATTAAAAGCACCTGCTTTTTCCATGACAGACTGACCAGGTGAAAGCTAAGATCCCATATTGATGTCACTTGTTAGATCCACTTCAAATCAGTGTAGGTGAAGGGGAGGATACAGGTTAAAGGATTTTTAAGCCTCGAAACAGTTGAGAAATTTGTGTATGTGTGTCATTCAGAGAGAGAATGAGCAAGACAAAAGATCGCCGTGCCTTTGAACGGGGTATGGTAGCAGGTGCCAGGCGCACTGGTTTGTGTCAAGAACTGCAACGCTGATGGATTTCACGCTCAACAGTTTCCTGTGTGTATTAAGAATGGTTCACCACCCAAAGGCCATCCAGCAAACTTGACAATGCCTTCAACACCTTGTAGAGTCCATGCCCCAATGAACTGCGGCTGTTCTGAGGGCAGGTTCTTAATGTTTTGTGAACTCAGTGTATGTACATTCCAGTGGTGTTGAAATGGATTTGGAACAGTCTTACATTCTCTTCATTGTTCTTTGTCTCCAATAGACTGTATAAAGCTCTTCTGCCCACTAGTGGTTGAAATACAGACTGGAGTCAGCAGATCAGCAGACCAGTCTCCTATCACCCCTCCCTCCTCAACAAGCGGACCGCTGGCCGGAACCGGACCCAGAACGGGGGCAATACGGACTGCGATTCAAGACTAAAAATACAAAAATGTGGGCGAACTCAGTCGGGCTTCGACCCCTAGTATCATATGAACATACATAAGACATGGACAACTGTGTAGATTTGCCAACAAAAGGGGTGTAAACCGTTTTGGATAGCATTGTTTGCGAGGGGTGGGTGTTTAACTACACCGATACTTTTCAATATCCATTTGGCTCTTTGTCAAATAATACTTGACACCGGCCAGCTCTATCGGTTTCATAGTTCCACTCAGACTGTAGTGCCACCATGTGGCGAGAAAGAGCATTGCTCAAATGTCATACATTATTTATTCAAAGCTCAAAGTCAGCCACTGCATTTCAATGGAGGACAGGTTCAATATCACATCTCTATAAAACAGAATAAACTTCAAACAAAGATACTACTGCAGTGACAGTAAGGCATTTTAATTAAAGCAACATTTTAATAAAGCAATAAATAATGCATTAGTCTGTCAAACTCAATAAACAAAAACACTAACAATCGAAGTAAACACATAGTGGAATTACCTTACCACACCCAAAACATTTCTTCAAACAGCATGGTTCTCCAAATGGTTCTCAGACACAGCATAGCAACGACACCACACAGTCTCTACAAACTTCAGGTACAAAAATGCTCACCTGCATACGTCTAAGGGACGCTTTTGTTTACTTTTTAACCGGTCCCTCCCTATTTAGTCCCAGGGGAAAGACTGACCAAAACTAATGTTCCTACCCTATCACAACTATCATGTAAAATAAAGCTATATTTTTTTGCATGGACTAGGTGACAAATAGCATGGACTAGGTGACTAGTGTGTAAGATATAATGCAAAGTCAACATGAGTTGAGTATAATCTTTATTCATTAATATCCCATAGTTTAAAACAGTGACATTGAGAGAAAAGTGCTTGAATTAAAACACCCAACTATGTCTTACTATACTCGTGAGGACGTTTTGGGGACCAACAATGATTCCCATTCAAAATCCTATTTTCCCTAACCCCAACCCTAAAATAGCCTTTTTATAAGTGAGGACCGGCCAAACATCCTCACTTCTCTGAAGTTTTGTTGGTTTACTATTCTAGTAAGGACTTCTGGTCCTCACAAGTTTAGTAAAATGTACACACACGACAAATGTCTCTCCGAATAAAACACTAGGGGTTTCAGCTAAATCTTAAGCAGCACAAAAGGTCAATTCATGCTTGTTCTCTGTTGTCTCCCCATCTGACTTGTAAACAGTTCTACACTTCACAACACTATCAGCAATACCCACATTCACCAACCACCCACTGCCCTCACACCGGTAATGAATTCACCATAAATAACACCATCACATTCTGTGTCTTTCAACATCCACATGCAATGTCATTCTCATGTAGTCATGTCCCCACTGAAATCAAATGGGCCTGTTTTAACCAGGGGGGGGGGTTATCAGACATTGTTTGTGGGAAACCCTATCCCTCCTCCACTCTCTTTTTCTGCATTTCTTCAGAAAGCCTGTAGTCACATATAGAATAACACAGTGTACAAAACAGTAAGAACACCCTCCTAATATTGAGTTGCACCACCTCCATTTCCCTCAGAACAACCTCAATTTGTTGGGGCATGGACTCTACAAGGTGTCGATAGCGTTCCCAGCAGCGTTGCAGTTCTTGACATACACAAACCGGTGTGCCTGCAATCTACTACCATATCCTGTTGAAAGGCATTTAAATCGTGTGTCTTGCCATTCACCCTCTGAATGGCACACAGACAATCCATGTCTCAATTGTCTCAAGGCTTAAAAAGCCATGAACCTGTCTCCTCCCCTTCATCTACATTGATTGAAGTGGATTTAACAGGTGACATCAGGGATCATATCTTTCACCTGGTCAGTGTTGGAAAGAGTCCTTAATGTTCTGTACACTGTCTATATCCTTCATTTGACATTCAAAATAAACAGTCTGATAAGAGACTTAAAGTGCCATCTTCCTATTATAGTTAAGACATTAAACATACTGTACATTTACCAGGCACTGCACTGCCCCTCCCTCCATTGAACAATTCAGACTCATAAAAATTACAAGCAAATAACATCACTTTATAATTTGTCAAAGCTGAAACACTGAAATGCAACATAGCACTGAGAATAATTACTGAAACGATCTGGTCTATATACATATTGCTAATAACACTGTCATATCTACTGTTGTTATTCATTTTTGTCTGGGTCTGTGTATATATATCTAAAGCCTACAGAACACATCCTGCTCCAATACTTAAATGCACCTTTCCTTCCTCACTTTCTGAAATGTTAGAACCACGTACCCAGGGGTGTGGGCCATGTGAATGGTCATCCCCTCAGCACATACAGACTGCATCATTATGTGAGACCTACACACCCCACTCAATCATGTTGGACACTTCCATCGACCCAGGGTCAATGACCTGCATGCTCTTTATGTTGGAAGATAACACCTATTTGGAGAAGGGCGATTTCCTTCCTCCAGGATCCTTTTTTTCACAAATAAGTAGATGCATAGTCCCTTGTGTTGATAATAGTCTTTGCTGTTCGGAGCTAAATTAATGACATGCAGTACATTTGGAGTGTTGGTTCGATACACTGGTCAACATTCTAAAGTGCCATAGCATATTTGTTGACATTAGCTGGTGTTAGTCGTGTAGAAAATGGTTGTGGTTGATTTCTCATGTCTTCCATTGACATCCATATGGCTTCAATCCACCGAAGTGGATATAAGGCCACAAAATGTCTGCTTTCGTTACTTCAACTCACCTGTTCAGTTTCAATCTCCGAGTACTCCATCTTCCACATACTTATCCCCTCAAAACAGCACCTCTTGGCATATTTATCTCTCTTGGTTTTCAATCCTTCAATATGGAACCTCCTGGAATGCATCTAGTCCCATCCTTGAATCCATGAGTATCAAAATAATCTCCTTTCCAATGATGAGTCAACCACGTCCTGGTGCAGAAGCTTCATAATGGTGTTCACAATGCAAGTTCTCAGGCTGTGGCCAATGAAAGGCTTAAATGTGCATTTCTACCAAGCATTAGCAGCTAGCTCAGTTACAGTGAATACGCCATGGTTCCAGTGGGGCACAATTCCACTTCCACCCTTCTCTATTGCTGTAGTTCTCCCTCCAGACTAGGCGGAGGAGCTGTGGTGCCGTCTACTTGGCATGGCGTCCCCTGGCCTGGGCCCCGGGGCTAGAAGAAGTGCCCAGGCGTCTGCTGTGGCTCCTCCAGCGCTGGCGGAGGACAAAGTCGTAGTTGGCCGAGGTGGCCATGGCGTAGAACACGTTGGCCTTGTCAGGGATCTGGAGTTCTGGTGGGAGAAGAAGGGAATATATAGATCAGTATGGGTTGTATGGGGTTTATATTGAGTGCCATACACATTTGGGGTGTATCTAAATAGTCTATGGTGGCTTCTTTTCCTTGTCTCCTCTCCTTTATCTGTACTGATCAACAACAGAGGTGAACACAATACAAAATGTAGTTTAAAAGTGCAGAGGAAGAAAGGAGACAAGGGAGAGTAAGGTTCTTTCCTACTCTGACTGCGCTCACCTTTGTCCTGGGACAGCAGCTGTGTGAGGCTGAAGTCTGTACAGCTCATGTTCTCCAGGTTGTGTTTGTCCAGGGCCCTCTGAATCACCTGAGGAGTGTGGTCCTGACTGGTCAGCTGGACAAGAGGAACAGAGAGACAAGGTTAGTAGAACACACTGGACATATAAGCTGCTTCAAGTGTACACTCTTATGGAGGTGGAAATCCCAATTATTATTATTACTACAATCTAGAAAATCAACTACCATCCCTAACCAGTGAAGAGAGAGATATACATTGGGGCACTTTAAGGGAGTATTTGTTAGAGTTCACTCACCAGAATGCTCTTATAGACATTGCCGTTGTTGCCGCACTCCACGCTCACCCTCACGATGCAGGAGTCGGCTACCTGCTTGTTATAGACGGGCTTAGAGCACGGAGGAGAGGAGGAGGAGCAACAGGAGGAGGAGGAAGAGCAGTCAGGGCTCATGGCCATAGAGGAGTAGGAGAGGTCGGGCTGGGAGGAGCTGCAGGAGGCGTTGGAGGGAGTGGGGGAGGTGGTGTTGGAGGAGAGGCCTTCAGACACGTTGTGGAGGGAGCCTGACAGAGACTGGGAGAGAGGAGGCATAATAAATGCTCCATGCTAACTGGCTAATAACTGTTATACATAAACAAGGTCAACATATAACTTCGGACCTGGATTCAAAGAGTACTTTAGCTGTGCTTTATTGAGCTTGCCTGGCACATTGGAACCAATAGAATACTCCCCAAAGTGCAAACACCACCCAAATGGCTCTCCAGGCAGGCTCAATCAAAACGCAAAAAAAATATTTGAAAGAAATCAAATATTTGAACCCAGATCTGATTGAATCCTGGACATGGTTATCTACCTTGAGTTTGACTCTGAGAGGAGATGGCTGTGGTGAGGACAGATCCTCCATCTCAGAACCACTGGAGCCTGATGACGACACACTGAGCTGGTCTGAATGGGTCTTTCTGCTGGAGACATCAGTGCCCGACAGCAACCTACACACACATGAACATGTAAAGAGTTCATTAAAGTGCTCACAAATACCTCAAAAACACTCACATGTTCAATAGAGACGAGGTATAGACAGACACCCTGATGAAGGCATTAGCCAATACGCGCTGGTGTGTTTTAATAATGCTGTAGCTCACGCAAAGTATTTTTAACTTTCAAACCCACACGAGTGCCTGGACTTTGATTTTTTTACCACCACTTAATGATTTGTGGATATAATTTTTCCTTTAGCTTTTCAATGACTATTCCCCTCCAAGAGCACCTGCTGTTGTTTGGGAAAATCTGCAGGACTCTTGCTACTTCTTTTCCCTCAATAGATAAAGTATATTCCTAACATAGTCTTTGGCCAATGACAGGAGTGTATTTTGTATTTATTAGGATCCCCATTAAATCACTAAATATACTCCTGTCATTGGCTGAAGACAAAGAGATGACAGGAGTGGAATGTTAGCCAGAAAAAAACTGGTACCCAGCCTAGTTACAACACAGTGGAGTATTGTATTTGGGTGGCACGGGGTAAATAATACATTATGTCAGAAAGGGTTCTTGACATTTTGGCCATAGGAAGGTCAGACTTACGAGGCAAGCTTCTTGTTGAGCAGGCGCTGGCTCCAGGAAGAGGGCGAGTTTGGACAAGGGTCGACCGGATGCTCCAGAGCACGGGACAGCTCATAACTCTCCTGGTCATTGAGCATGGTGTGGTTCTGCAGCCAGGCTGAGATGGTCTGGTCTACCGGGAGGCTGTAGCAGGAGCAGAACGCCTGCAGCTGGCCGATCTGAGACAGGATCTCAAACTCCTGATAGAGGGAGGGAGGGAGAGAATGTCATGATACAGCCTACACACAGTACTGTATGGTTACTGAGATTGGTTGCATTTCTTTTAAAAACCACTAGGGGGTGACACTTACCCTTCTACGTTTCTCAAAGTTAATGAGGCCACCCTGTGAATTGGGATACAAATAGGATTGAAATGAGCTCACATATCAGACCATTGTAAATGCAAACAAATAATAGACAAGGAAAGTGGGTCATATAAATAGGAGTGAAAAGTTGGGATGTTCTGACCACCAAAAGGTCTAGGAAGGCCACATCACAAAGCCACACTCGTATTGAATGCATTGGGTTAGATATTAGAATTGTGATCTCACCTCTACTGTGTCTGTGAGTGCAGTATCCAGCATGGTGAGGACTGTCAGGTAGGTGCCCAGGTAGGGGACTACACCACTGGTCGGGCTCTGTTTGAGGGACGATAAGACACTACGTCATACAGCAGCCTATCCTAGATTATAACACTCGTCCCAAATGGCTCCCTATTCCTGCATAGTGCACTCAATTTTCACCATAGCCTTGGTCAAAAGAAGTGCACTAAATAAGGAGCCATTGGGACACGTTCTAAACAATGTAAACAGTTTATATTGTGTGAAGGACAATGGGATGGTACGTCATAAAACAGTTCACAGCGATTGTGTTTATACAGAAAGCATAGACAGAATCATCATCACCTAACCTTTATATAACATTGACCTGATGATGATCCACAATGACTAAAAAGGGTCTAAGTTAAGTTAACTTTGTAAAACGTAAATTCAAGTGTCATTAAAGTGTGCAAAAGGCAAGTGTTGTGATTTGAGCTGACTAAGAGTTTCCACTGGATGAGAGGATGGAAATTAAAAGGAGGAAGGTTGGAACGGAGAGAGATCTATATTAGGGAATCACTGTGTAACCCAAATGGCACCCTATTCCCTAAATAGTGCACTACTTTTGACCAGAAAGTATTGCACTATATAGAAAATAGGGTGCCATTCGGGAAGCATCCAGTATCACAGACAGAGGCTGCATGTAACTTGTTTCGGAGAAGTCGAAACTAAGACGTGTTTAAGGGGTATTCCTACCTCACTTCCTCTTTTCGCTCTAAAGTATTAGGAAGAGACTTGTTTGCTGAGCTAACAGTATTATTTTAGTCTTCTCCACGTATCTCGTGCTCTGTGGTCCAAAGTCAAAGAATAAGGAAGCCACATAATGTCGGCAGATTTGAATGGATTCGCACGATTGTTGTGGACAGTAACTGAATATTATCAGCATTCTAGCTGTTCATACAATATACTGTAGGTGCTCAGACAGAAGTTCTATCATTTCAGTACAGATCATGTTAGAACACCTAAAGCACGGGCAGGAAGTAGTCTTACCATCTGTTTAGACATGGGGAACAGCTGGGGTGACTTGGGGGCGGCGTTGTCATCCGGCTGGCTGCCATCCTAAAGAACAGCAAAAACAACAGTCACATTAGGCTTGGTATAAAATGGGCACGGAAAAATCAATCAATTGCCATCCATTAGCCAAGAATCAATAAAGTCCTCTAAAGGTTCCTACACATGAGTGCTTGAAATAGCGTGCATTATTCACAGTCACACTACCTGCATCTACTTGTTTTGGGCTTAAACAAGTACATGGAGTTTGATATGAGATGGGTGGGGCAATCATAGCAAGCCAAATAGCTGTTCTATAATACTTCCTTGTACAGTGAGTGCAGTACATAGTTAAGTTAATTAATAACTACTTAGTTCTTGTTATTATTGGGTGTGGTGTCTGATTGGTTGTCCCCCGTCATGATAAGGCTGAGATTGAATCACCTATAAAACCCAAGCACACACCCTTCTTTAGACAATCAGCCAGTGGTGGCTGGTGGTACTTTAAATGGGTGGACGGGCTCATAGTAATGGCTGGAACAGAATTAATGGAATTGTATCAAACACCTGGTTTTCCATGTGCTTAATACCATTCCATTAACTCCATTCCATCCATTATGAGCCATCCTCCCCTCACCAGCCTCCTCTGGAATCAACACATACCAAGTCACCTCCGCCTGGTAATAGATGTTGCTAGTTTTACCCCGGAGGCGTGTGTGGGTTCAGTCAAAGCGGTGTGACTCAGTGTGCCCAGCCCGAAACTGGCAGTCATATTGAATACGCCACCTTTAGATGTGGGCCGTTTACAAAGCCAACAAGTAAAAGTGAATATAATATGATAGACAGTGCTATCGGATATCACTGACCCCATTTGATTGTGTGGCCAAAGTATAAAGTACAATGGCTCTTTTGTTCTGAAGTGTACACTTCCGATATGATAACAGCCCTATCATTATACTGTATTAACACCCATATCAGTCATTTAGTTGGCGGCAAGTAGCCTAGCAGTTAAGAGGGTTAGGCCAATAACTGGAAGGTCACTGGTTCGGATCCCTGAGCTGACTAGGTGAAAAATCTGTCAACATGCCCTTGAGGATGGCACTTAACCCTAATTGCTCCGGATAAGTGCATCTGCTAAATTACTAAAATGTAAATGAAAAAAAATGCTTATGGAACAGAACAGTAAATGTTGCTACTCAGGTGGAAAATGTATTTTTAAGTGGTGTTCTTAATGTTGAACTCTATGGTTGTGGTGCCATTCTGTGTTTAGTTTTTTTAATTGAACCTTTATTTAACTAGGCAAGTCAGTTAACAACAAATTCTTATTTACAATGACGGCCTACCGGGGAACAGTGGATTAACTGCCATGTTCAGAATTACAGATTTTTTTTAACCTTGTCAGCTCGGGGATTCGATCCAGCGACCTTTTGGTAACTGGCCAAACGCTCTAACCACTACCATTCTTTGGTTCTATTCTGTGGTTCTTACCTCCACCAGGATCTCTCTGCTGGTCAGAACACAGTTCTCATCTGGGAACGTCTCACACAGCTGGTCGAAACAGGCCATACAATCCCTAAAATAAAATTAATTGTCAATTTTCAGAAATGTGCAGTATGCATCTCAGCCACCATATTCAGGGTTGCTTTCCACTCAAAGAAGAATATCCAAGTGGTTTTCAGTTCAGAAGTAGAGTAAATCTGGGTCTGAGAACTTACCCTGGCTGACAAAATGTAAACCTGCTACCGTGCCTCTGCATATCTCACCTGTTGACGGCAGCCCAGCTCTTCTTGAGGCGGTACACAGCGTTGGACTGCAGGGCTGACAGGATGGCTCTCAGAGAGGAGAAGTTCTTCAGCATTCTGCACTCCTACAGAGGGCAGGACCGAACACAATGCCTACATTTAGCCACTTAAGAAACAGTTTTCCTGTTGCTTTCCTAAATATCAACAAAAAAAAAATTAAAGCTAAACATGTCTCCAAAGATCTCAAAATGTAGATAAATATATGTTCTATGTATAGCATCTGGACTTGCTGACCTGTGCTATGGCGATCCACCGCTCTATCACCCTCGCCCTGAGGGTGGGGCTGGTGTGGGGGAGGAGAGGGGAGCTAGGGGCCGTAGACAGACTCGGGGTTGAGGAGGAGACAGAGATCGGAGAAGTTGACGAGGAGCACAGCAGGGAGGTGATGACCCGGTTGGTGACAGCATTGAACTGGGCGATGGTGGCGCGGACGGTGGGCGCCACGTTGCGGCTCTCCTTCTTGTCCCGCTGAGACCAGACACAGCCCAGGCACTGGAATGGGACCACCTTGATGAAGAGGTCCTATAGGAAGGAGGGAAATACACTTTGTAAGCTTTGTCATTCATGCGGAGTGATTGAACAGAAAGGGTTGGGTCATAAAGATGATTAACACTTACAGCGTCCAATTGTGTCAGCTGCTCTGCCACTTCTATGACAGGGAAGTCCATAAAGTCTCCAGTCACCTCCTTCGGTACTTCCTCTCCTGATCCCTCCTCTCCTGACCCCTCCTCTTTCTGCTGACAATCACTATTATCTATTGGTGAAGACTGATGCAGACTAATGCGATCTAGGAAGAAAATAAGCAAAATCACAACTTGTAAGACTTCTACTGGTGAGGTAGGATGCAGTTTTTTGCTTGTGAGAGAAAGGGGCAAGGATAAAAACTTGAAACAGCGAGGTACTACCTACATTTGTCCAATATAAACCCAGAGTTTGATTTCTGTTGAAAAACGTTTTTCTACGGTTTGCCTTACTGAATGCTACCAACCTTCTTCCTGGAGCTTCTTGAGCAACGTCTCAGCTGTTTGTGCGAGGCGACGGAAGGCGAGGCGGTGGCGGAGGTGGAAACAGAGCAGCCTCAGGGAGGGGTGCCGAGGGGGTTCCCTGAAGTCCTCCCTGTGTTCCTCTAGCCAGGTTCTGATCAGGGGCACCAGGGTGCTGGAGGAAGGGGGGTGATTAATATCAAGGGTGTTTTATGGTAAGAAGACATTGTAGAAGTAGTTGAGAGAGTGAAGTTCCTCATACCTCCTTGGGCAGACTGTGTTGTCCAGGTTGGCAATCATATCATCCCTATGGAAATAGAGACATGCAGTACTTAGAAAAAACCTGAATGTTTGCTCAATGGTTACTGCTCCTACAAGGGATTTAGGGGTACAAAGCAATGTTTTGACCAACATGGTCTTTGTCAAAGAAATAGTTGGCCCTCTGCTACTCTCCTCCCACACCATGAATCTGACAAGCAAGAGTAGCCCTTTACTAACATATAAACTACAGAGACCTGACCTTCGGCGGAAAGCCCATTGCTGTCAATTACAATCCATGTGCCCTGGGGCTAGCATATGGTGACGTCAGTTTCTTAAGGAAGCCTGTTGCTACCTGCACTGCAGAAATGAGGATGACAGCTTAACAACCAATTAATCATTATCTCTAGGGTTCTAAATGTCATAGGTCAAAGCAGATAGCCTTTTACTGGAGTTTAATGCTAACTACTGAACTGGTAAAGGGTCTTACTAGTCGATAGCTCAGAAAAGTTCAATACAATATTATCACAGAATAAGGTTCCCAGATTTTCCAGAAATCCCAGTTAGAGAATTCCTGGATATTGTGAGGGAATAAACAGGAGATCCAGGAATCCTCCAACTATGATATCTGGAAAACCTCAGTTTTATTTATTATTTATTTTGCATAAAATATTATGAATAACCTATGAGGCAGCATTTTTAAAAAGGAGTCTTTAGACATTCTTGTTGGACCCGTCATGTGGTAGGTAATTAGGAACCGGTTAGGCAAACTCATAACTGAGTGACTGTCGCCTCCCACAACATCACACAAATATGTATGGGGTGAAACTGAATTATTCAAACTAGGAAAGACTTACAACATTAGACTGGTAGTCCTACATCATGCCAGATGCCTTCCAAATATTGTTGAAAGAGGTGCAACCAAAGTGCAGCCTCGGAGATTAGTCAGAGGTTAGTCAGAGGTTATTAGTCTGATAAGAATTCAGGTCATTTTGTATAGGTCCTATCTAGGCCAAGGACTCCAGGCAAGACTCAAGGGTTTACTTCACAAGATGTCTTTAGTCAACTGTTTTCAATGACTTTTCCCACTTACAAAAACACATGCATGTAAAAGTTATCTTAACAGTAAGTGTCTGCTAAATACATTATCATATCACAAAACATTCAGAAGTAACATAGCATCATATAATCTCTGTAACCATCTCACCTCTGGAAGAGCAACAGCACAGTGCCACATACTGAATTACATTTGGGTTAAATGTATGTTGCTCTGAATAACAACAAAAAACAACAACCACCATGAAATCCTATTCTGTGTCTCACCTCTGGAAGAGCAGTTCTATGAGTGTGTTGGTGGTGGTGAAGGTTCTGTAGGTGGACAGAAACACTCTGACATAGTCAGATTCCTGGTGTTCTGAGTCCAGCAGGTGGGTTACCAGGCGCTCCAGGGTCCCCGCTTTCAACCGACGCACCTTCAATCAAATACAAATCCACTTTATTCATAATTAACTTTTTACATTAGCAGTTGTCGCAAAGTGCTTGTCTCCATCTCCCTACATCTTTCCCTTTCTCCACCTCTCTTGTCCTTTGTCTATCCCCAGTCTGTCCTTCTCCACATCTCTCTCTGATCATTCATTCTCTCAAAGTGCTTTTACCTTCACTGTGTGGTACTGGATGAAGTTGAAAGCCGATGGAGTCGACTGGGACATAGTGAGAGGCTCTGAGGGGTCCTGGGTGGAGGGGCTGGGGAGCACAGGCTCCCTACATAGCGTTATGCCGAACACGGCCCCCTCTTCCACCTCCTCCCCCCACTCCTGCACTGGGTCCTGGTGGGAGACAAAGGGAGTGGAGGTGAGACTTCAATAGAATAGTAATTGCACATTAAGGGTTGTTGACATTAGCCATAACACACAGAATTAATCAAAATGGGTTTGCCGGTCCTACTAAATTCACATAGACGTTCAACTTCAACTGCAGTGAAGTGGCCTACATTTTCCTCGTGCTCTGTGACACAAACACCACCAGTCAAATGTAGAGATCTTCACATTCAAAGCATTCAGGCAATGAGCAGTTTAAGTGAGAAGGTTAAGCACAGCTACGTCAATAGCACCGTTCCACAGATACTGCTTTCAAACAACATAGAATTCTCAGTTCAATCTATGCAGGTACTGCAGAGGCATCAATTAGTCTGTCTAGCAGCTGGTATGAGAGCTTTTTAAACATTGATTGCACATCTCACAATGTTAAGGGATCAAATGTAAAACGTGTGGCACATTTTTAGCTAGACATCCATCTACGCAAATTTAAATGCTGCAGAGGTACCTGTTATTAGACTGCATGCCTGTACAGCAACAGGTATGTGACGTCATTAAATAGATATTATACATTCAATGTATAGGGACCTAAATGTCAATGTGTGGCATGTTTTCAGCAACAGTGGAATTTACTATACTGTATGATTATATCCCATCTGACTGGTATGAAAGCACATTATACATTTTGAAATGTATAATTGCTAGTTATAGACCTGTATGTCTAAAATGTGGAACGTTTTTAGCAAGACATGTGCAACATCGTTGCTCCCTCCACTCAAGCTATACTACATCAACTCCCATTCCATCACCCAGAGCAAAGTAAAGATAATATTCAATCTCCATCAAAGAGAACCACAATGGAAATACGGTTAAGTTCTTCTCAACGTTTTTTAAATGCATTGCATCCATGTGTTCTTCAATTGTGCTATTAAAATGGTCAAATAAATACAATTGCAAAAAAACACCATGGCATTTCCTTCTCTTTTGAAGAAGACGCCGACGTATGGTGTTAAAACCAACCAAACACCATTTCACACAAAGGGTTCACCCCCAAATGGCAGCCTATTCCCTATGGGCCTTGGTCAAAAGTAGTGTACTATATAGTGAATAGGGTGCCATTTGACACACATCCACACTTCCTGACATACAGAAGGAGATCCACATCGCCCACATTAGCCCAACATCCCATAGACTAGACAGAGGTTATACCCTCACCATGTAACCAGAGGATCAGGTTTCAGTTTCACTGATAGGGCAGAGTGTAGGGTGTGGTGCTACCAGCTCTGTAGCCCCTAGACTTTGACCCGACTGGGTGGGTAGACAGAAGACCCTACCCAGACCTGTAGCTTTTATACAAAGCAGAACTCACTGTATCCATGGGGCCTGCCTACCCATGCACTGGAGAGCACTACAGTACCTCTGAGTTCTGTTCACGTCGGTAACAAAATCGGAGTAACACATTTCAGTAACATCTAGCAGTTCTCAGTCCCTGGAGAGAGCCCATGAATTCCATATAATAACTTCTAGGGTGAAGATTCTAGCTAGTATCCCACTGACACACAATGGAGAATCAAGCCATAAATAGAGGATGAGGAAACAAGGAAGTTTCCACACGGTCAGACATATTGGATCTGAGTCATATAGATGGCAACGTCCAAACTCTCCCTATATCTGTCTCTGGTTGATGCTATTCACAGCCACTAAAAGCCTGTCGATATCCATAGTCTGTCGTAAAGAACATTGACAGGCTCCAAATGACTGTTTTGTTGTCATTATACAACACCTAATGGAGTCTGGCTGGCTGCAGAGGGAACGAGAACAAAAGCCACTATTTACTGTGCCCTCCATATCTGTGTCCTCCATATGCCAGACATGCAAGTTTTGTTGATAACTCTCCATGGTACACTGGTCTGGACCAATAGGCACCCTCAATGTTCTGTCCCTGTCTGGTGTGTGAACACATACACACTTTCAAAATAATCAAAAAATTACATAAAAACCAAAATATGAAATCTTGAAGACAATATTGAGTTAAAGTTGTGATTACACTATATGGAAAACAAAATAATATTAGCAGGAAAAATCACAATATGGTCCTATAATAATAATTTTGATTCTTTGCTTTGTCAGTAAATGTATTAATTATTTGAAAAATTATGAAGGTTTAATTATTTTAGGCTATTGTTTTTTTTAAATAGTAAAATCTCACAGGATAAAAGGCTGTGTAATTAATTGATTGTATGCGACAAAAGTAGATCAAGTAGCCTAAAAGAACAGAGACATTTCAAAAGAAGTACAGTAAGCAATGAATAAAGGTAAAACTAATACCATTGACAAACGCCATTTCCCCATATTTCCCAGTCGTTTTAGTTGATGAAAGAAGGTAAAGTTTCCAGTAGTTTAGGGAGCCATTTCTTGTTTTGCTGCTGGTAGATACTGATATTCCAATGAAGTAATCCGTGAGTGACCGAAATAAATTATTGGATGGCCAGTAGCCTAGTTCCGCAAATTACCTGGGATGTCGCTGATCCGACCAAAATAACAATTCTGAATTTCGTATAATAATATAGAGTATATTTTGTATACTGTATCAACTCAAACGACATTAATAGATGAATATACTTCTAAGCAGGCTTCAAACTCGATAGCCTAGCCGCTACACAGCCTGTCTGTGTGAGCTTCGCTGTGAGCTGTGCGACAGCCGGTTTCTGTGCAAGTCGCAGTGACTGATTGCACCTGAGCGCGAGAGCAGAGGCTGTACTAGCAGGTGAAGGCAGGGCGGGAATCTCGATACCACGCGCTTTTACGTCAACAGATTTGGTGATAGCAGTGTCACAAACTGACGGTAACAGGCCATGTCATTCACAACTTTCACACTTGTAATGTTTTTTTGATTATTTAGGCAAATTAAAATAATTTAAAACAATGTAATAAACAAGCATTTGCACCATCTTAGTAGGTATAAATGATGTCTGATTACTGTAGGCCTACTATAGCCATAAAGGGAACATTTGCATTTTTTCCTTAAATGCATTAATCCACTTTCTATTCTCTAGGTACAGTATGAGCTTTTTGCTATTAGTATTTTGGGAATTCTGAGTCTGAGAAAATTCTGAGAGAATTATTCAGGCAAGAACCATGGGCCTGTAATGTGCTTCTCAGGTGACTGCTCCTGGTATCTCCTTCATACCTTACTGCCACTATTCTAAAATCCAGTCGGGACAGTTCTCAGGACTGCTCTCAAACCATGGTGTCTGTAAGAGGTATGGCATGGTTGGAAATTCCACAGAAAAACAAGTCTGTTTTGTTCCTATTGAGTGTTCCAAGCCAGTGTCACCTGTTGCTGTCCTTTTCTACTGGCTGGCTGAAAGTTCCAAAATGACTTAGAAGCAGACCATATTTATAATTTGGTGAAGAGAAACATGTAGGGTTTCTGTTGAGCTGAACAGTAGCTCAATAGTCCCAATGTTCTTATAGCCTTGACTTGTGCGAGCCAGAACGAACAGCTCATATAGCAGGATCCTATCTCCTGTTTCTGTAGTGTGAGGCAGCTTAATGTACAAGTACCCCCCCTGGACAGGACACGAGTCTATCGCAGGGCCTTACCCCCAACATATCTCCTTAATTCTGATTACCACTCGAGACGCATCGGGTCCCGTTTTTACAGTCTTTGGTATGACTCGGCCAGAGATCGACCTCCCAACCTTTCAGTCTCAGGGCGGACAAGTGTACTCATATCTGAATATAAAATGTTCACTGTAGTCTAATCTACTTTTATCCCTAAATTGTCCCAATGAGAAAGCGCCTTGACCGCCCAATGATAAAGTGTCAACCATCTCTAGCTCAGCAGATGGCGTTTGATCAATGGCGGTTTCTATTATAAACCCCCCTCATTAGCAAACATTGGGTTTCAAAAGGGGAGAATGGGTAACTGTTGCTTAATGAGTTCCCCCCCCCCCTCTCTCCTCTGAATATCTGAACCATGGCCATCCAATGCCACACTCTGCCAGTCCAGAGGCACAAAGAGAATGAGAGAGGTAGCCGAGGGGGCAGGGTGAATAATTAACGTTAATGAGACACAGTGAATTCACAACAACGCACAACAATTGTCCGATTAGATGACTTCATAACAAATTCATCTCGATTTTGTATAATCGATGACATGAGTAAACTGTCTTTTTGGAACAATATTTTTGTTGGTATGAAATACGGTTTACAACTGTGGGACATGTCCAAATGATAGCCCTTATCAGAAGAGGCATGTTAAAACCAGCATGCTTCAGAAGTGACAGACACTTCCTGGTGGACTTCCTTCCTCCTCAGTGTCAAAATAGCTACTGTGTTCAACAACACAAACTACTGAAGAAAAAGGAAACAAAAGCAGCAGCCTACATGAGAACAACATCTGCTCTGACGTAAAACCACCTCACACTGAGGTACATGACAGTTGTTATACAGCACAGTGATGACCCCTCCCTCTTACCATTTACGCAGTAACCTAACCTAGACAGTAAAGCTGGCCCCTATAAATCTCAACCCTAGCTCTGTCACTGGAGATGTCAGGCTCTTATAAATCAATCCTGGTAAGAGGAAGCTTCCAAAAGTAAGGCAACTGGATATTCTGACACAAGAAAAGTGTTTATGTCATATTCAGGAGGCTCCCACTCACTGGTTTCACTTGCCAAGTCCCTGTAGGTCTAATATTTATATGGTTTTAATGGAGCTACCAAGCTAACTGACTGCTCAAATGTGTATGCACAATAACTATATAGGGTATCAGTCAGACAAAACCCTTCAGCCTCTACACAGAGACTCAAGCAACTCTTTACCTAACTGGAAGGGGGAAACACCATGCCACCAAATCTAACCTCCTAAATTAACACATTACCATTTGATAGGTACTTTACACAATACTGAGTCAGACAGACCTTTAATCCTCTACGCATTGACACTCAATGCAACCCACTCCACTCTCTTTGGCCCTTAGCTATAACGAAAGGGCAAACATCACCTTTCCACCAACTCACCTCAGTGACCTCTGTGTCCAGCAGCTGGAAGCGCCTCAGCCAGAGCCCCGGCTCCATGTCCGTCAGGACGTCCACACGGTGGGTGTGTCGAAGGCACAGCAGTCTCTTCATCCTGCCTACCCGGGCTCTCAGGCCCCTGCCCTCCCCTTCTCCTCCACAGAGAGATAGTGTAGACCGCATCCTCATCCACAGGTAGTAGAGTCATCAAGGTTCTCACCTGACAAGGGGAGAGTAGAGAGAGCCCTTAACCACCACACTATAGTACAACTATGTAGGACAAGTGACAATGAATGAATGATAGGTCTACAGGACAGAATGAAAGTCATGCTTTGTTATGTTACATTCCAATACTTTATTGCCAATTGTCTAGGAAATTCAGTAATCTTATGTTGCAAGGAAGAGGTTCAATAAAGAAGACAAAAGAGTCATTCAACAGTACAGTACTTTATGGGGATTTCTTAGTGGCATTTAGAGGGCTGGATAGCAAATATTTTGGAACATTGACTTCCTGTACATTACCGTAACATATTCATTGGTTCATGGAAGCACAATGACGTCCATTTTCTGACCCAAATCTATGCAAAGGGAATGCTTTCTACCTTTAGGAACAAGAAAAATACCAAAAATAAGTTTAGAAAACTCCTCCAGTCAATCTATGAAACCATGACCAAGTCAATCAAGAAGTCCCCGTCTGTCTACGTAATCGCTGCTCTTTCCAGGACCGACAGGCTTTGTTCACTCTAAACCCATATAATCCTTTGTTGACTCCACACCTTTGAGGCATTAACATAAGTGACAAAATATTATGGTTACAGTTTTGTCGTCACTTAAGTTGATCTAAATAATGGTCCACAATAGTGTACCGTGTGAACATGAGTGAGGCTGGTCATACACACCAATCTGATTCACTATAGTCTTTTACATGCATTTCAACCCGTCCCTTCACCCAAACGTGGAGACAACACATAGCCTGGTGCTTCTGTAGCCAACTTCATGGCAATGAACACACAGAGGAGTTGACTGAAGAACAAACAGACTATATTACCAGGCTAGTAAACACAAATATAAAGTACAGTAACTTAATGCATTTGATTGGTGAGCTTTTCCTTAACCACAGTTTAACAGATCAGCCCAGATTCATCTTTGGAGCCATGATGGCTGTACAGTTTCTCTCTGAGTCATGAAAATAACATTCCATACAGGGAAACTGTGTTGAGATGCCATATGATTTGGCAAGACTACAAACAGATCTGAGAACCACCCAGCCTTTTCTTGCTAAGACAGATGAAGTAAATACAAACAGTACAGAAGATATCTGTTGTGCCAACAAGAAGATGCCAGACAACATGTGTTGTCACAACATGCCCTTTTATAAATGGGGCTTCTTTTACCAGCTTTACGGAGAAATAGGGAAAGGAGGCATAGCATGACTTAGGCTACCTATAATAATAATAATAACACAGCTATTTTTACCCATATAATCCTTTGACTCCACGCCTCCATCTTTGAGTCATTAACATAAGTGGTGCCAAAAATAAACACAATCAAATATTTAGAAGTCAAAATGGAATGGTCACTCAGTGATTGTTGATTGTACTGATTGGTGCTTGAACAACTTATGGTTACATTTTGGTTGCCATTTGGGTTGAATTAAATAATGCTCCACAATAATGTATGAACATGAATGACATTACTGGTCATACCAATCTGATTGACTATAATATTTCACATGTATCTCAACCCGTCCCTTCCCCCAAAAGGTCTAGACAACACATTGCCTGGACCTAGACTTTAAGAGTTCCTTAGCCAACTCTTCATGGCAATGAATGAACACAGAGAGGAGTTGGCTAAAGCAAAAACAGACTCGATTCCCAGGCTAGGAAACACAAATAGAAAGTACAGTAACTTACTGCGTTCGATTGGTGAGCGTCTCCTAAACCGCAGTTTGACAGATCAGCCCAGATTCATCTCTGGAGCCATGATGGTTGTACAGTTTCTCTCTGAGTGATGACAAGAGCATTCCATACAGGGAAACTGTGTTGATGGGGAGCTTGGAGCTGGAGAGAGTGGCAATGAATGGTCACTCAGTGAATGTTGATTGTACTGGTTGGCGCTTTAACAGCTGAACTATGGAGAGAAAGGGAAAGAGAGGAAGAAGGGCGGGTGGTCCCCTTTTTTCTCTTTCCCTGCTCCCCTCTTCTCCATTGTGTAATACGGTCCTGTATAAGTAATCTGTTGATTACAGATCTGTCAGATCCAATAGCTTTCCGCTTAACTTATCTCTTCATTAAAAGTGAGCGAGCCCCAACTCTCTTTTGTTTTCTTGTTGGCAAACCATCAACACTGGAGAGATGAGCCATGCTACTGGCTCTCTGTGTGCATCGTGCCTGTATTTCTGACAATTAATATATAAGGAAATACTAGGCCTAAGGCCTACAACTATTAAGATTAAACCGTTTTTGACCATCAACTATATAGACAATAGTTTGTTTCTTACCTGCGAATATCCCCGGACATTACATGTTTGCATTGATTTTTAACCAGGGCTGATCGCATGTTTCATTATCATTTCACATGATGGTCATTTCATAAACATTGGTTTGATTAGAAGTCCATCCATACACACTGGCCTCATTGACAGAGTGTGTGGAGTGGAAGGGTAGATCACTTTAGAAAAACACAGGTGTACAATGACTAATTGATTGCCTAGCTAATTATCTTAAAGAGGGAGGGTACCTGTTGGTCTCCCTCTCGCTCTCTCTCAAGTCATCAGGTTGAATAAGGGCATAAGGTAGCGTGCCTTGAATGATGTTCAGACAGGTTGTTAGAACATTCTCTTCAAGAGAATGAAAAATGTAATTTGGGAGATGTGTCTCATTGGCTATGTTCACACAGGCAGCCTAACTCACAAAAGATCTGAATTAGGCTGCCTGTGTAAACCTATGAGTTTTATATCCAAAACTAAGATTGAAAGCACGCAAATCAGGAATATTAACGGTATAGGCCTATACATGAAAAGTGAAAATGCTTCCAAACCTTATTCCTTATGATGAATTTGTTTACAGGTATTTTTTGACATTTATGAATGTTATTCAATGAGTTTATATTGGCTATAGCAGTAAAGGCCAAATTCAATATTACATTTGTTTTTGTAATACAGTTACACTTTTAAGAATGAAAGCCTGTTGTATTAGATGAAGTGCCCTTTAATATAGACCACATGGAGAATTCAATAAAACTTCAAAAATGTATTTCACTTTCGATCTATTCATTTCATGTGTAGGCTAATGGGTGTGTATGTGTGTATGGTGTGAGAGTAACCAATGGAAACCTAGCCCGAGCTCTGTATTAGGCCCTTTGAAATGAAGTCAATATTGTTTCCTGTTAGGAGAAAAAACAACAAGAATAACAAAAATACACACCCATTATGCCCTGGCCTTTGTTCTGTCTCTCTGCTTGACATTCACCTCTTACCCTCTGTAACTGCATTTAGACACACTGCATCATAACTTCAGAAACGTCAAACGCCCAATCTAAAGCAAGCACATCCTTCTTTCTTGTTGCGTCTGTGGAAAAAAAATTACTGCTTAAACATTGGTCGCTAAGGCCTGTTACAGCCCTTTGAGTATCAATAATGAAATATCTGATAGAATTGCAGGTGCTGCAAAACTACAAAAAATACTAATTGAAACCTGTTCTCAATAACCAAGCAGGACTAAAGCGATTTCCAAGTATGTTTCTTCTCAGTACTCTTATAGTACACTGTCTGAAACATGTTGTGCACCATGCATGCCAGGCACTCATACTGTCAAACTCACACAACAAAGAACGTTTAATCCCAGTGACTCATTGTGCTGGTTTGAAAAAGCTTTTGTCCCTCACCCCCAGCTGTCTGTCTGTCTGTCTCGTTACATAAGTCACACAGCCAACATCATGTGAGCGAGCATGGAGAGAAGAAGGAAGAGAGAGGGACGGAGAGGAAGAGAGAGAGGGAAGGAGGGGAAGAGATAGGGAAGGACGGGAAGAGAGATAGAGACAGAGAGATGTAGGGAGGGGAGCGAGATGGAGGGGAGAGAGAGAGACAGAGAGGGGAAAGGAGGGGAAGAGCAAGAGCGAGAAGGAGGGGAAGAGAGAGACAGAAAGAGAGGGGGGGGGGAAAGAGTGAGACAGAGAAAGAGGGAGGGAGGGGAGAGAGAGTGAGAGTTCTTGGACTTGCATCTCTGATTCTACGATATGAGGAAAGGTTGTCCCATCAACAAAGTGTTGGGAGGAGATGACAGTGTCATTAGTCATAGTTCAACTCAAGCACTAACAACTGGGTTGTTACACCAAATGAGTGCCTTTTGCATCCCTTTGATATTTTAAGTAGAAATTGTGCATCAATATTGAATTTTAAAAGCCTGTTATATTAAATTAAGTGCCCTTTAGTATAGACCACATGGAGAATTCAATAAATCTGACTAACTAGTGCCAAAATGTCTCTCCGTGCATCCTCTGTGACTTCTAGGAAGATTTTAACTCACTTAACCCCAACATTTCTCCAAGTTTCTCTTGTTTTAATATGGTGAAACTTTAAATAAAAATATATAAATAAAATTCTCAAAAGAAACATTTAACATCTAATAGTCAAATCATAGTGTAAAAGTAGAGGCCTCCCGAGTGGCGCAGTGCCACTAGAGATCCTGGTTCGAGTCCAGGCTCTGTCACAGCCAACCGCGACCGGGAGTCCCATGGGCGGTGCACAATTGGCCCAGCGTCATCTGGGTTAGGGGATGGTCTGTCCTGCAGGGATGCTCTTGTCCCATTGTGCACTAGTGACTCCTGTGGCGGGCTGGGTGCAATGCATGCTGACATGGTTGCCAGGTGTACAGTGTTTCCTCTGACACATTGGTGCGGCTGGTTTCCGGATTAAGCGGGTATTGTGTCAAGAAGCAATGTGGCTTGGCTGGGTTGTGTTTCTGAGGACACACGGCTCTCGACCTTCGCCTCTCCCGAGTCCGTATGGGAGTTGCAGCGATGGGACGAGACTGTAACTACCAATTGGATACCACGAAAAAGGGCAAAAAAATATACACTGCTCAAAAAAATAAAGGGAACACTTAAACAACACAATGTAACTCCAAGTCAATCACACTTCTGTGAAATCAAACTGTCCACTTAGGAAGCAACACTGATTGACAATAAATTTCACATGCTGTTGTGCAAATGGAATAGACAAAAGGTGGAAATTATAGGCAATTAGCAAGACACCCCCCAAAAAGGAGTGATTCTGCAGGTGGTGACCACAGACCACTTCTCAGTTCCTATGCTTCCTGGCTGATGTTTTGGTCACTTTTGAATGCTGGCGGTGCTCTCACTCTAGTGGTAGCATGAGACGGAGTCTACAACCCACACAAGTGGCTCAGGTAGTGCAGCTCATCCAGGATGGCACATCAATGCGAGCTGTGGCAAAAAGGTTTGCTGTGTCTGTCAGCGTAGTGTCCAGAGCATGGAGGCGCTACCAGGAGACAGGCCAGTACATCAGGAGACGTGGAGGAGGCCGTAGGAGGGCAACAACCCAGCAGCAGGACCGCTACCTCCGCCTTTGTGCAAGGAGGTGCACTGCCAGCGCCCTGCAAAATGACCTCCAGCAGGCCACAAATGTGCATGTGTCTGCTCAAACGGTCAGAAACAGACTCCATGAGGGTGGTATGAGGGCCCGACGTCCACAGGTGGGGGTTGTGCTTACAGCCCAACACCGTGCAGGACGTTTGGCATTTGCCAGAGAACACCAAGATTGGCAAATTCGCCACTGGCGCCCTGTGCTCTTCACAGATGAAAGCAGGTTCACACTGAGCACATGAGCACATGTGACAGACGTGACAGAGTCTGGAGACGCCGTGGAGAACGTTCTGCTGCCTGCAACATCCTCCAGCATGACCGGTTTGGCGATGGGTCAGTCATGGTGTGGGGTGGCATTTCTTTGTGGGGCCGCACAGCCCTCCATGTGCTCGCCAGAGGTAGCCTGACTGCCAATAGGTACCGAGATGAGATCCTCAGACCCCTTGTGAGACCATATGCTGACACATGCACATTTGTGGCCTGCTGGAGGTCATTTTGCAGGGCTCTGGCAGTGCACCTCCTTGCACAAAGGCGGAGGTAGCGGTCCTGCTGCTGGGTTGTTGCCCTCCTACGGCCTCCTCCACGTCTCCTGATGTACTGGCCTGTCTCCTGGTAGCGCCTCCATGCTCTGGACACTACGCTGACAGACACAGCAAACCTTTTTGCCACAGCTCGCATTGATGTGCCATCCTGGATGAACTGCACTACCTGAGCCACTTGTGTGGGTTGTAGACTCCGTCTCATGCTACCACTAGAGTGAGAGCACCGCCAGCATTCAAAAGTGACCAAAACATCAGCCAGGAAGCATAGGAACTGAGAAGTGGTCTGTGGTCACCACCTGCAGAATCACTCCTTTTTTGGGGGTGTCTTGCTAATTGCCTATAATTTCCACCTTTTGTCAATTCCATTTGCACAACAGCATGTGAAATTTATTGTCAATCAGTGTTGCTTCCTAAGTGGACAGTTTGATTTCACAGAAGTGTGATTGACTTGGAGTTACATTGTGTTGTTTAAGTGTTCCCTTTATTTTTTGGAGCAGTGTATATTAAAAAAATTAAAAAGTAGATGAGCTTTGTAGTAACCTGGTATATTTATGTTTACCAATAGATGGCAATAGACGGGTTTTCTTTCCGCATCAGTAGCCGTTTTCTGTCTGCCATATATAACCATGCTTGAGAAAGCCTCAGGTAGCTTACGCCAGCTGCATTAGGGAATGTTATTCGAAGTTACAATTAAATACTAAAATGTACTTATGTGTCCGGTGTCATGAATCTAAGAAGCATTTTAAGATACTACATATTTGGCGACGAGGATGACTATGGAGGACTGCTATGAACTTGTTTGCCACGAATTCAACGGAGTGTTTGGCGTGCGACGCTGGATGTGAGACTCAGGTGAGCGGTGGAAGATTTGGAAGGATTGATTCCCTGGATACGGATAGGACAAATTATTGACTGTGTGAGGGGAGAGAGAATCGGAAAAGATGGCTTTGGCAACAATGGGCTCGCTACCACCATTTGATCCTAAAAATCAGGAATGGAAGGTGTACTGTGAAATAATGGACCATAAGCCTCTGATCTCTCTGTTCCATGAACAAAAGCCAGTATCACAAATGGTCTCTTCAAGAGTTCAACGTTGGGCTGTGTGGCTCAGGGCCTACGTGTACAGAATCATTTACAAACCAGGTAGATACCATGGGAATGCTGATGCTCTGAGTAGGTTGCCTGTTCCACAAATCATCGCTCAGGAAGGAGAAAATGACCAAGTCTTGATGATCAATGTGTTGGATGACACACCGGTGAACACAGCACAAATCAGGCAATGGACTTCAAAGGATGTGACGTTATCACAAGTGCATGAATTTATCCTGAAAGGGTGGCCTACTGTGACAGAGCCTCAGATCATGCCTTACTACGCTCGTCGCTTGGCCTTGAGTGTTGGAGATGGGTGTGTTCTGTGGGGTTCAAGAGTAGTAATCCCATCACAAGGGCGGGGTATGCTACTGAAGTTGTTGCACCAATCACATCCAGGTATGTCGGGAATGAAAGACCTAGCAAGGTCATACGTCTGGTGGCCAAAGATGGACCAGGATGTGGAAAATGAGGTTACCCTGTGTACAGATTGTCAGAGTAACAGGAAGTCACCTCCCACCACGCCAATACATCCATGGGAATGGCCGGAACAACCATGGACACGACTACATGTGGACTACGCTGGAACATTCCTAGGGAAAATGTTCCTTGTGCTGATTGATTCTCATTCAAAGTGGCTGGATTTTTACCCCATGAACACGTCAACATCGCACATTACGATTGAGATGTTCAGTGTCATGAGATTGCCTCAGATGTTGGTTAGCGACAATGCTACTTGTTTTACAAGCACTGAATTCACAAGTTTCATGAAACAAAATGGAATTCAGCATATAATTTTGGCCCCTTTTCACCCATCTTCAAACAGATTAGCAGAACGTGCAGTTCCGACCTTGAAGGAGGGGATGAGGAAGATGCAAGGGGACAGCATTGAAACAAAGGTGTCCAGATTATTGTTTAGCTACAGGATCACTCCTCAAGCTACAACTGGGTTGTCACCTGCAGAAATGCTGACGTCAAGGAGGTTAAGGTCAACCTTGGATCTCATCAGGCCAGACCTGAAAGTGAAAATACAACAAAAGCAATGGAATCAAAAACGGAATCACGACAACAGAGCCACACTCAGAAGTTTCTCACCTGGAGATGTCTACACAAGAAACTATGGGTTTGGTCCTAAATGGATTCCAGCTACAATTGAGGATTGCTCAGGACAAGTATCCTATACTGTGATCATCAGAAGTGGACAAAGACTAAGGAGACGTGGATCAGATCCGAGCTCAAATTCCAGTTTCATCCGTGGACATGGATCAATGCTTACACAAGCAGGACAGGACATTGGAACGTTCCCCAGAGTTGCAGTTGGACAAACAACCTGAGACCAACAAGTCTCAACTTCCTGAGACCATTCCGGGACGACCTCCTCCTGTGAAGTCTCCACAAAAGGACTTTGTTTCACCATCAGGGGGTGAAGTGCTGGTGGCACCAGCTACACCACCTCTGAGACGCTCTATTAGAGATACGTCCGCCAGACTATTTTAGATCATAAGGGAGATCATGTTCGGAAAAAAACGTGATATAAAAATAGCATGTGATTATGAGAAAATCATAAAATGTTTAAGTTGGGTTATTAGCTTTAAATGGGGGAATGTAGTAACCTGGTTTATTTATGTTTACCAAAAGATGGCAGTATTGACTCAAGAAGGTGGTTTGCTTTCCGCATCCGTAGCTGTTTTCTGTCTGCCATGTATAACCGTTCTTTAGAAAGTCTCAGATAGCTTACGCCAGGTGCATTAGGGAATGTTATTCTAAGTTACAATGAAATACTAAAACAAACTTATGTGTCCGGTGTCATCAATCTAAGAAGCATTTTAAGATACTGTTATACTCTTTTTGGCCAATTTTTGGGTGTTTTGTGGTGGAAAACTGAGTGGCTCAAGCAATAACACGTCAACCCTGTTACCCAACTTGCATTCAATTGCACCTCCCTGTGATTCACAACAAGCTTCCATTCCCCCTGTCACAAGGGAATGTATGGAATTGAAATTGTCAACCCTGTCACGGTCGACCCTGTTAATTAATAGGCATTTAGTATAGTATTCTTATATATTTAACCTCTTCAGATGTGAAAATGTGTTTTTATGAAGTTGAAAATGTTCAACTTTATGACAGAATGTACAAATTAGGTGACCAAGTTACACTTCTCAAAAGGCAACGGATTGGTGGAACGACCCACTTTAGATCAGTAGCGTGAGGTTCCCTGTAGTTCCTCAGAGGTGAGGTGTGTGTCTTTCCCGTAAGCCCACTGATGTTACACAGGACCTCATGTCAAACATGGACAATGGCACTCGTTTGTTAAGTAGTGTAGTGCATTGGATCGTAAGGTGACCCCTTTATTCACAATAGATGGGTTTAGACCATAAAGAGAGAAAAAGTAAAGAACAGAAACAGGTGACCTGCTCATACTATTCACAATACTTTAGGTATATAGTGGATGTGTCAATATACTTAATACCGGTAGTTTCATTCAAATACACTATATTGTCAGGGTAAACACTTATTCAATTATTTTCAGTTTCAGAATGTGTTTGGTTTCATATTGTAAAGACATACAGTACAGAATGGCGTGATTGATGTGTAAAGACAGTGGGTCCAAAATTCTAATGAAGCCAGAATACTATTTATATATTTAACCAGGCAAGTCAGTTAAGAACAAATTATTATTTACAATGACGGCCTACCCCGCCCAAACGCTGGGCCAATTGTGCCCCACCCCATGGGACTCCCTATCACAGCCAGATGTGACGCAGCCTGGATTTGAACCAGGGACTGCAGTGATGCCTCTTGCACTGAGATGCAGTGCCTTAGACCGCTGCGCCACTCCAGAGACCCAAGTGTGAGTAATAGTGAAGGAAATGTTTTCGTGGGTAGGCTACCATGTTTGGCATGACAATGACCATATGATTTGGCAAGACAGTACAAACAGATCTGAGAACAGCCCCGCTTTTCTTGCTAAAACAGAGGAAGTAAATACAAGCAGTACAAAAGAGAGAGAATATCTGTTGTGCCAACAAGAAGGTGCCGTATAACATTTCTGTTGTAACAACATGGCCTGTTATAAATGGAGTTTCTTTTATCAGCTTTACGGAGAAATATGGAAAGGAAGCATAGCATGACTAATTCAACAGTTTTTTCTATTGTATATTCTACTAAATCAGGGATCATCAACTAGAATCAGCCGCAGGACGATTTTTTCTTGAGTGGATGGTCAGGGGATCGGAATATAATTACAAATAAATTGAGGACCCGTGGGCCGGCAGTTGGGAAACCCTGTACAAAATCATTAGCGCAGGAGTGCCGCATTCAGTCTACCCCGAGGTCAAGAGGGACTCACTTTAAAACCTTTTCTCAATAGGGGGTGCTGTTGGGACTTCGTAATAATTCCGTTCCCAAATTAAACTGCCTCGTACTCAATTCTTGCTCGTACAATATGCATATTATTATTACTATTGGATAGAAAACACTCTCTAGTTTCTAAAACCGTTTGAATTATTTCTCTGAGTGAAACAGAACTCATTCTGCAGCACATTTCCTGTCAGGAAGTGAGATTTCTGAAATCGAGGTCCCTGTTCTAAGGTCAGTTTATAAGTCCCCATGTAAGCTATGGGGCTACATGCACTGCATACGCCTTCCTCTAGATGTCAGTAAGCGGTGAGAATTTGAATGGAGTGGATTGCACCATCTGGGCCACTATAAAGGCTCATGGAACGGAAGTACCGTTCTTTTCAACGGGGCATCTGGCGCAAGAGGGACATCACAATGGCGTCCTGCAAAAGCTTTCGTTTTAGCAGTTCTATATCTCCGGTCATGTTTTTATTCGTTATAGGTGTTAAAGACATCATAAGGTAGTTAATTTAAACCGACTTATAGCAGTTTATATCAGTTTATTGCGATTTTCTGGGATTTCTTTGTCACGCGCTTTCACGAGTTGGACACCTCTCCAGTGGGTGGCTATCGTTAGCTGCTATTTCTACAGGAGAAGAGGACATCTTTCAACCAAAAGACGATTGTTCTGGAGAAAGGACACCTTGCCCAAGATTCTGATGGAAGCTCAGCAAATAGTAAGCAATCTTTATGTTGTTAATTCGTATTTATGTTGACAAATGTCAAATAATAATTCCGCCATGAATTTCGGTGCGGTCTCGCTTTAGCGCACGCTGTATGCTGAAGTAACGTTAATTTTAAAAATGTAACACAGCGATTGCATTAAGAACTAATTTGTCTTTCATTTGCTGTCCAACCTGTATTTTTTAGTCAAGTTTTGGATTAGTTACTGATTAGAATAGGTGCCTCTCCAAAGATTTCTCCCGACATTTTCTGGGCAGCTTGGCAACTTTTCTCATTGTATAACCACGATTTGTGCCACTAAATATGCACATTTTCGAACAAACTCTATATGCATTGTGTAATATGATGTTATAGGAGTCATCTGAAGAATTCTGAGAAGGTTAGTGAAAAAATTAATATATTTTGGTGGTTTATACGTTATCGCTATTTTTGGCTTGAATCAATGCTGTTGTGATGTTTGCTATTGTGGTAAGCTAATATAACGCTATATTGTGTTTTCGCTGTAAAACACTTAGAAAATCTGAAATATTGGCTGGATTCACAAGATCTGTGTCTTTCATTTGCTGTACGCTGTGTATTTTTAAGAAATGTTTTATGATGAGTAATTAGGTAATACACGATGGTCTCTGTAGTTATTCTAGTTGCTTTGGTGAGAGTTGTGATGGTGGCCGCAATGGTAAACTATGATTTATACCTGAAATATGCACATTTTTCTAACAAAACATATGCTATACAATAAATATGTTATCAGACTGTCATCTGAGGAAGTTGTTTCTTGGTTAGTGGCTATTTATATCTTTATTTGGTCGAAATTGTGATAGCTACCTATGCAGGAAAAAAATGGTGGACAAAAAAAGTTGTGTCTTTTGCTATCGTGGTTAGCTAATAGATTTACATATTGTGTCTTCCCTGTAAAACATTTTAAAAATCAGAAATGATGGCTGGATTCACAAGATGTGTATCTTTCATTTGGTGTCTTGGACTTGTGATTTAATGATATTTAGATGCTACTATTTACTTGTGACGCTATGCTAGGCTATGCTAGTCAGCTTTTTTACTGGTGGGGGTGCTCCCGGACCCGGGATTGGGAGGAAGTAGAAGTTAAATTGATTATGTTTCCTCGCTGTCAAAATTAGCAAAAATCTCTACGGTTATGAATCTGGGCAGAGTGAAGAAACTGTAGATGTAGAGCCATTACCATTTCCAAGGCTCGACCTTAAGGTTTGTCCACTTGCCTGGGACAAGTTAAAAAAAATTGGACAACCAGAATATATAGATTTCAGTAAAAAAATCACAATATCAAACAATTACTCCGATCAGAATTGGATCAGACAGCAGGGTAGTAAATTGCCTATATTCCTATTTGCTATAGCCTATTTCAATAAATGTTATATTTACAAAAAGCAAGAGGACAATGTAGACAGAGCTAAGAGTCTCACCAAAGCAGCGCAAAATATCCGGTCAGAATCTTAATTTATTTTCTCTTTCTTGAATATCGGATGATCTGGGCCAATAGTCAAAGTCTATTTTTATAGAAGACACTCCGGTGTCTTATTGTTATAGAATCCCAAATGTTCTATTTCTTCTCCATTTTATATGAATATGACTTGGCCTAGTACACCATTCTTTCAGCCAAATGCATGCTAGGTTTCTCCTGCCGTGCAATTTCATGATCAAACATTGAATTAATCTAACGGAGTTCTAGGCTATCTCAGAAAGTTTTAAGTTGTTTTTGAATAACCCAAACATGTGGGAGGCCTAAGGTAATAATGAGAGAGATATAAGATACAATAGAAAGATATAAAAATCTCATGAGAATTTTGAACAAACCTTGACAGTTGACCAACGCATTATAAGACAGAAATGATGCATGCACCGAACGACCAAAAGCCTAATCCTACTAACTGAAATATCATAAAAACATTGACAAATTAAAGTTATGAAGAGTATTTTCCAAACGATTCTAATGAAGTGTTTAATGTCCTAAAGTTGCAGCTTTCAAATGGGAATAATTATGAAAGTCGGAGTCTATGCTATTCTCATTCTTAGATTTATTTTGAATTACATATATTTTAGGCCACAAGAACTCAAATTGAGCAATACAAAGATGGACAAATATAATGAGGAGTCAAAAGAAAACTTAGGCTTCAGCTGAGGAAAGCTTGTGAAAGAAATGATGCGTAGCTGGCCTAGACCTATTTCCATGTTATTCTAGCAATGTGAAACCTACCTACAACACATACTGGCATATAGTAAGTAGCCTAGATGTGAATCAGTGTGTAGTTATCCAGTTGTGAGGAGAGCAGAGTTGCTCTGCAGTCCATGATGATTGACAACCCATCACAAGACCCACAGCCAGCGATCCTTGACTGTGTCACTGCTCCATCTGCACACTTCCGCACACACAGGGTCATACAGCAGTAATCATACAGGAGTAATCATACAGGAGTAATCATACAGGAGTAATCATACAGCAGTAATCATACAGCAGTAATCATACAGCAGTAATCATACAGCCGTAATCATACAGCCGTAATCATGCAGCCGTAATCATACAGGAGTAATCATACAGCAGTAATCATACAGGAGTAATCATACAGGAGTAATAAAGGCCTAGTGCACTAATTTAATCACTAATTGTGATTTATTAGGGGGTGCTGCTGCACCCTCAGCACCCCTAATTCCCATGGATATGTGTACTTCACTCATTTTCAGTCACCCTTTTGGCCTGTGTTACATACCTTTTTTGGGGGGGACAAGTGACTTCAGTAAACAAGTAAAACATCTGTCCTACTTGTCCAAAGGCTAAAAAGGTTCATGTCAAGCCCTGATTTCTACACAGTTTCAATATTTAAGTCATTTCAATGCAGATTAAAAAAAAAATATATTATACAAAAGAAAATGTCCCACGGGCTGTGTGTTTGACACCCCTGCATTAGAGCGATCTTACCTATCAAAAGATTGAGTAATTCTTCAAATCAAGCTTTTTATTGATTTTCATTCCTATTTTGATTACAATTTTATAATATACAAATCAGTGGTGATAGTGAGAAATCAATTATTTTGTGTTGAACTGCTTTGTGATAAAATCAAGTCTTGCATCCATAAAGTAGCTAATGTGATGACTGCAAGGTATGATCTGCCACCACCACGTTCCCCTAGCTACAGTATCATCCCAAATATACATTTACTGTGCATTCCATTAGTTAATAAGGAAATAATTATTTAGCTAACTGAATAATTATATGTGAGGAGTAAGATTTCACTCAAGTCCCCTATGCCATCTAAGCAAAGGTATTTTCACTTAATTCAGGGCACAAATATGACCTATGACCTCACACTAAACACAAACTCATGGCTGCTCTCGTCATAGAAATATAATTACCAAAGCTGACATGCCCATTCTAGCAATTATATTTCTATGGCTCTTGTGACATCTAGCCAGCCTAACTCATCTAGGATCAGAGCTTGCCCTTTTTCTTCTTGGTCCTGGTCTTCCTCTTAGTCTTGGAGTCGATGATGAGCTGAGACTGGTGCTTCAGTATCGCCCTGGTGATAATGTCACCCTCATCGTCCCCGCTCTCCTCCTCTTCTGAAAGAGAGGGAAAAGAGAGAGGGATTGCGAGATAGAGTGGGTCTGTGTGTATGTGTGTGTGCATGCAATTATGCGTCTGATCCCATCTCACCATCATATGGGTCCTGTCTCTGAGCCTCAGGCAGCTTGATGCGGGTGTTGCAATGGGGCAGTTTCCCCTCGATGCTGGCATGGAACTGACACAGACACAAAACCACAGAGAGACAGTTGTTCTCATCATAATAAGATGTCAAAGGGAACATGTTAGTCAAGGAGATCTGTTTATTCAACCATAGGAGTTGGCTATAAAGCACAAAGATCTGGGACCAGGGCTTATGCCTTCAAAATGTAAAGGCATACAACTTGAGACCAGTCAAAGCCAACGTCATTAGAGAATCCCAGACAGACAATGCTACATCATAAGCGCTAACGGTGTACCACTACCCGTACCCTCTGACTCCTGAACAACCCGTACCCTCCGACTCCTGAACACACTGTTCTCAAACACACACCAGGGGGTGACTTCAAGGTGGCTGGCTGGCTGTGACTCGTTAATAATCAAGATCAAACACCTAATGGCCCTATTTCCATCCAGGAACAGATAAGCTATTCAAGCACCAGTGCACAGATTAAAGAACATGGTCTGTATGTAGCATCTAGTCTGGCTGGCGTGGCTGGAGAAAACCTTGGGAGTACAGTAGCAAATGGATGGAAAATAAGCAGATGGTTTCAGGTCATAAAGCTTTACCCTGGCAGGACCTATTTGAGTAGATGCTCCATGTACTGTCTGAAACACCTGTCTGTCTCTACAATACCCAATTCACTGTTGGGAGCAGCAACCACCGAAAAATAATGAGTGTACACGTGTACTGTCAAATTGCCCTGGTCTAAGGGGCTTTTCCATTCATTCAATTTCTATGCAACAACAGTCAATGTTTAACGAATAAGGAAGAGTCCTATCTCTGATCGTCTCCTCCATCTCCTTCATGATGGCAGCCATGTCCTTCCCCTCTCCCTCCCCCCACCTCTCCTCCTCTTCTCCTCCTCCTCCTCGCCTCCTCCATCTCCTTCATGGCGGCGGCCAGGTCCTTCCCCTCTCCCTCCCCTTACCCCCACCTCTCCTCCTCACCTCCTCTTCCTCCATCTCCTTCATGATGGCAGCCATGTCCTTCCCCTCTCCCTCCCCTTACCCCCACCTCCTCCCCCTCCTCACCTCCTCTTCCTCCATCTCCTTCATGGCGGCGGCCAGGTCCTTCCCCTGGAGCTCCTCCTGCAGTAACAGCAGCTTCTGCTCTGACTGGGACAGCAGCTCCACCACGTACTCCTCTGAGCCGGGGGGCAGCTGGGGCTCCAGGCCCTCACCCTGGAGGAGGGGAGGTGTTTGAGGACACAACTGACATAATGTTTCTGAGCACCTTCACATTTTTTTTTACAAGGTTTCCCAATGCAACTTGATCTAAAGAATCTGACAGGTCTCAGGTCAGTGTTCATTATATTGTTAATGGGGTCTTCTCTGTACCAGCTTGATGTGCTGCAGTTTGTCAGATAGGTGTTCCACCCCGGCCCGGACCGTGTTCAGGGTACGGGTCAGCCAGTCCAGACGCTCCTTGGCGGCGTCGCGCCTCCCCTGCTCCGCCTGCAGGTGGCGCTTACAGTCCTCCAGCATCTGCTGACCACTGTAGAAGACAGTAAGAAATATCCATCAAAATGACTTTACAGACACACTCAACTCAACACTAGGAGAGGAACCTTTCAGACCAACTTCTGTACCACAACAAGTTGCTTGATTGGTCTTCTCCCACAAGTTCTCCCACAATTTACAATCCTCAAGGATCTGTTCTGAGGGTCACTGTTTTAATAAATAATACCTTCCATTGAAGGTGTCAGCATCCGCTTACAACTTCTCTGGTCTGCTACGTTGCTGTGTAATCCCTAACCCTTGACCTCTAACCCCTGCCCACTGACCTAGAGAGCTTGGTCTCCCCGGAGTACTTGATGTCCTGGAAGTGTTGCTGCAGACGGTCCCTGTCCTCCTTCAGCTGTAGCAGGGTTCTCTGGTTCTCCTTCTTCAGATCCTCCAGGTGCTGCTGGGTGTCTCCCTGGGAGATGAACCTCTCCACCACCTCCTGCATAGGGACATGGAGATGGATGAACACACACACACACACACACACACACACACACACACACACACACACACACACACAGATTAATACACACACACACACAGATTAATACACACACACGTATAAATAGCTGAAAAACACACGACACTTGCATACACACACATGGATACAGTAGGTGCATAAACAAACTAACAGACATGTACCACACACACACTTGCATACAAAGACACACAAACCGCACACAAAACGAAATAATCATATAAAATGACCTCCTCTCCGTACCCGTGTGTCAGTGACCCCCGTGGCCTCCTTGATGCGTCTGAAGGCCTCTTCGAAGGTAGAGATGGCCCTCTCCTCCTCCCCCAGCCCGGTGGCACTGCGCTGGGCGTCGCTACTCAGCTCGTCAGGCTGCAAGGCTGCCCGCTGGGCCTGGAGGGAAGGGGGCAGACATCAGGACATTTACTCTGTAGACTAAGTGATATTTAAGAAGTGTAGATATATAGCTAAATAGAATGGACACAGCACCTCATGTTATATCCCTTGATATGGGTATACCCAGTGCCGTGTCTAGGCATAAGCGATATAAGCGGACTCTTAGGGCCCTGCGAACACCCCCCCCCCCCCCCACCATGAAAACAACATTTACTTAGATTTGTTTTAGGAAGTCAGTCAGGATCTTAACTTACTGTTAGTTACAATAGTAGAACACACAAGGTGCAATTTTTAAATGTGGTTGTGCATCAGCAGTTTTTCTCTTGTTATGTCAGTCACTGACAGTCACTCAATTAGCCATGTCAGCTAACATGTTTAAGATTGCTCGGTAAGTTGCTATCTAAACCTTGTAGAATTCCTGGCCGAATTACTGACCGAGCACGCAAGGCACCTGCCCAGGGGCCAAAATTAACAGAATCACATATGTTTTAAAACTGCTAAATGTTCTCTCTGCCCCATGGAAAAACATGTAGAATTGTAGGTCATTAACTTGACAATTTACCAAGAGGGTGGCCACTGAAATGTTTTGCCCGCTAGGTGGGGGAAGCCCCCAACCAAATCTTGCATAGGGCCCCCAAAATGCTAGAAATGGCCCTGGGTACACCCAATATGGCAGCTGGTCCAGCCATTATGGAACGTTGACTTGAATAGGAATATCCCTTCTTGTCATTGTTATTCTATGGATGTAAGTGTAAAGTGGTGGGGACCAACCCTTCTCTCCACTCTCTCAGCCTGGGCCTTACGGTCCTCTGCCTCTTTCTTGTAACGGGTGAGGATACACTCTCTGTCCTTCCTCTCCCTGTACATCTGTTCTTCTTGACGCTGCAGCTCTGCCTGAGAGAGAGAGAGAGAAAGAGAGAGAGAGAGAGAGAGAGAGAGAGAGAGAGACCGAGAGAGAGAGACCGAGAGTCAATTAACTACTGTTTATCGAAAAACAGCAAAGAAAAGCATTCAACTCACAACAAATAGCTGTAAACGCAGACAGCTGGACTTTACATGATGGACACATCAATGACTGTAAGGTGATGCATGAAGGGGAGAGGTACGGGACAGTCCTCAGTTACAATAATAATACCCATGCTGGTCACTTTGGCAGTGTCTTTGGAGAGGAGTGTGTGTGTGTGCTGGTCACCTTGGCAGTGTCTTTGGAGAGGAGAGTGTGTGTGTGTGTGCTGGTCACCTTGGCAGTGTCTTTGGGGAGGAGAGTGTGTGTGTGTGTGCTGGTCACCTTGGCAGTGTCTTTGGAGAGGAGTGTGTGTGTGTGCTGGTCACCTTGGCAGTGTCTTTGGAGAGGAGTGTGTGTGTGTGTGTGTTTGCGGGTCACCTTGGCAGTGTCTTTGGAGAGGAGTGTGTGTGTGTGTTTGCGGGTCACCTTGGCAGTGTCTTTGGAGAGGAGTGTGTATGTGTGCTGGTCACCTTGGCAGTGTCTTTGGAGAGGAGTGTGTATGTGTGCTGGTCACCTTGGCAGTGTCTTTGGAGAGGAGTGTGTATGTTTGCGGGTCACCTTGGCAGTGTCTTTGGAGAGGCGTGTGTATGTGTGCTGGTCACCATGGCAGTGTCTTTGGAGAGGAGTGTATGTGTGCTGGTCACCTTGGCAGTGTCTTTGGAGAGGAGTGTGTATGTGTGCTGGTCACCTTGGCAGTGTCTTTGGAGAGGAGTGTGTATGTGTGCTGGTCACCTTGGCAGTGTCTTTGGAGAGGAGTGTGTATGTGTGCTGGTCACCTTGGCAGTGTCTTTGGAGAGGAGTGTGTATGTGTGCTGGTCACCTTGGCAGTGTCTTTGGAGAGGAGTGTGTATGTGTGCTGGTCACCTTGGCAGTGTCTTTGGAGAGGAGTGTGTGTGTATGTGTGCTGGTCACCATGGCAGTGTCTTTGGAGAGGAGTGTGTATGTGTGCTGGTCACCATGGCAGTGTCTTTGGAGAGGAGTGTGTATGTGTGCTGGTCACCATGGCAGTGTCTTTGGAGAGGAGTGTGTATGTGTGCTGGTCACCTTGGCAGTGTCTTTGGAGAGGAGTGTGTGTGTATGTGTGCTGGTCACCTTGGCAGTGTCTTTGGAGAGGAGTGTGTATGTGTGCTGGTCACCTTGGCAGTGTCTTTGGAGAGGCGTGTGTATGTGTGCTGGTCACCATGGCAGTGTCTTTGGAGAGGAGTGTATGTGTGCTGGTCACCTTGGCAGTGTCTTTGGAGAGGAGTGTGTATGTGTGCTGGTCACCTTGGCAGTGTCTTTGGAGAGGAGTGTGTATGTGTGCTGGTCACCATGGCAGTGTCTTTGGAGAGGAGTGTGTATGTGTGCTGGTCACCATGGCAGTGTCTTTGGAGAGGAGTGTGTATGTGTGCTGGTCACCATGGCAGTGTCTTTGGAGAGGAGTGTGTATGTGTGCTGGTCACCTTGGCAGTGTCTTTGGAGAGGAGTGTGTGTGTGTGTGCTGGTCACCTTGGCAGTGTCTTTGGAGAGGAGTGTGTATGTGTGCTGGTCACCTTGGCAGTGTCTTTGGAGAGGAGTGTGTATGTGTGCTGGTCACCTTGGCAGTGTCTTTGGAGAGGAGTGTGTATGTGTGCTGGTCACCATGGCAGTGTCTTTGGAGAGGAGTGTGTATGTGTGCTGGTCACCATGGCAGTGTCTTTGGAGAGGAGTGTGTATGTGTGCTGGTCACCATGGCAGTGTCTTTGGAGAGGAGTGTGTATGTGTGCTGGTCACCTTGGCAGTGTCTTTGGAGAGGAGTGTGTGTGTGTGTGCTGGTCACCTTGGCAGTGTCTTTGGAGAGGAGTGTGTATGTGTGCTGGTCACCTTGGCAGTGTCTTTGGAGAGGCGTGTGTATGTATGTGTGCTGGTCACCTTGGCAGTGTCTTTGGAGAGGAGTGTGTATGTATGTGTGCTGGTCACCTTGGCAGTATCTTTGGAGAGGAGTGTGTATGTGTGCTGGTCACCTTGGCAGTGTCTTTGGAGAGGAGTGTGTATGTGTGCTGGTCACCTTGGCAGTGTCTTTGGAGAGGCGTGTGTATGTATGTGTGCTGGTCACCTTGGCAGTGTCTTTGGAGAGGAGTGTGTGCTGGTCACCTTGGCAGTGTCTTTGGAGAGGAGTGTGTGTGTGTGCTGGTCACCTTGGCAGTGTCTTTGGAGAGGAGTGTGTATGTGTGTGTGCTGGTCACCTTGGCAGTGTCTTTGGAGAGGAGTGTGTATGTATGTGTGCTGGTCACCTTGGCAGTGTCTTTGGAGAGGAGTGCGTCACTGTTCATGACCTGCAGGTCCTTCAGCTCCTGTCTCTGTCTCAGGATCTCAGCCTCTAGTTTATCCAGCTGGGACTGGAAGGTCAGGCTCTCCTCCTAATTATAATATATGCCAATTAGCACACCCCTTTCTCCAAAGCTACTTACGTCAGTGAGTGCATACGTTTCCGTATGGGTTGCCCCAGCGGGAATTGAACCCACGACTTAGCCACTGAGCCACACAGGACAAAGAGCGAGGTAGGGTACTTTATCATCTGTTAGGAAATTAGAGTAGGTCATGGAAAAGGATTCAACTACCCAAAGAGCACATTGGAGAGGAGGCATGGCTTGGTTGCATAAAGTTAAATGTGGGGCGAGTTGGCGAAACAGCACAAAGAGATCTGGGACCAGGCTAGGACTAACCTGTAGGTGTGCCTTTAGTTTCAGATAGCCCCTCATGATGTGTTCAGCCTCCTGGCACTTCAGCTGGGCTTTCTCCAGACGATTCTCCAGCACCCGCAAGTTCTGGAAGACGACACACCCACACACAGACACACACACACACTTATAGACGGTTGATTGATCCTGAGCTGGGCATGCTAAGTTTTTGAAAAGTTTCTTATTGTGGATAAGATTGGCTAGAATCAGAGGGGTGAGGCAGCGTGGAAGGAAAGAGCGTAACCTTTTGGGGATGCTCCTCAGCCGCCTCTCCTTCACTCTGTGGACCAAGGGCAACACATCAGTCACCTCCACTATATTCACACCACTATATTCACTATTTTGTGTGTGTGTGTGTGTGTGTGTGTGTGTGTGTGTCTGTCAGTCAGTCTGTCTGTCAGTTAATCAATCAGTCAGTCAGTCGGTCCTGCACTACATAGAGAATAGAGTTCCATTCCAGTCGCACCCTCTGCTGCACTGTTTGTCTCTATATAGTACCTTGGCCTCCTCGTTGAGTCTCTCCGTGTCTCTCTCTGGTCCCCTGTTCTCTAGCTTCATACTCTGGTACAGTGTCTTTAGGTCCTCCAGGCGACGACGGTACGTCTGGGTGGTGTGCTTTAGAGCGTTCAGCTTCTTCATCTTGTCACACACCTTCTGGTCCAGCACCTTGAGAGCAGCCTGCTCACCAGGATGCAAAGTAGATCATCTTGATTATCCCCAATGGGCAATTTGCATTACAGATGATAGTCAATAATACAGAAAAATACACATACATCAAACAAACATAGCTATGTGTTTGCGATGTCCCCACCTTCCCTGACATGTTTCTGAAGGCAGCTTTCTCCATGCCTCGGCTTTGGAAGGCCTCCTTTATCACCTGCTCGTCCCCCTGGAAGAGAGAAAGAAAACAGTCTGTAACAGGGAAGGACTACCTCAACTTTTCCAATAATAAATGCTCCTTTTCATTTTCAGTTCCAAAATGTTTTGTTACGACTTACGATGTGCACTAATGAATATGACCCTGCACTCCAAAGTTCTAACAGGGAAAAACAACCTGGGAAGTACAAGCTGAGCATTGAAACCAAAACATTTGTGATATAATAACCAGTTTTACTTACAGCAAGAGCGTTTGCCAACTTCTTGTGTAGTCTCTTGTTCTCCTGCCTCAGCTGAAGGATAGAATTCCTGTTTTTCTTGATGCTTGACTGAGACATTTCATAGTATGCACTTCTGTCGCCCTCTGTTGGGCGAATTCACAATTTCGTTATTTCAGCATCCTTTGACTGACTTTTGGCCTTCTCAGTCTTATTCAAAGAAACAGGGAACTAGCAATTACATAAAAAGTTGAATGCCATTTATATTTTTGTGTCCCAAACTGTTCCCCATTACTCAGGGAATGTTAATGGCTAGGAAGGTAGGCTAAATATCTCAACAAGCATTTTACTATTTCTAGCTAAGCCCATTTTGCTGGCAACATAGCCTACACATCACCTGACCTTGCAAAATGATTGCAACAAAGTAGCTAGTAGTTAACGTTCTAACTTTCATCACAGCTTCATGTGGCCATACATTTCCCAGCGAGAGTAAATTAACCTGTAAGTAACCTCACAGATGGAGGTAAAGTTAGCTAAGAATCGTTAGTATAATGTTAGCAAGATAGCGCTAATGCAAAGTCTGAATTTGCTATTCAACATGGCGTTTACACACACAACTAGGCCTAGCTAGTTAACTAGCATAAGTTACCAGTCCTAGCTAGCCTGCTGTAAGTCTTAACCTACCAAGAAGTTGAATTTTCCTCTGCAGTTCTGTTATTTGGTCATGAAGGGGCGGCTTAATGGCCTCGGCGCTGAACGGCATTTTCAGTGTGCACCAATCACAAACTAATAGTTGACTTTAGAAGTAGCTAGCTAGCATTAGATACAAACTGACGCACTTTTAGGTAGTTTTGTCCTTGTATGAGCGGAATTCGCGTGAAAACACCGTCGTTCAGATAGCTTCTCGTTGCCTAGCAACATGTACACTGACTTTCCTATCAGGTCGAGGCTCGAGACCGAACACAAACCTAGAGCAAACCGAGCAACAAAGCAGCACCGACTTGACTTCAGCTCACTTTAATTATGTATTTTTCTAGATACAATAACTTTAAATACAAATTTAGTATGTAGTAGTAAAAAAAAAAGTGGGGTTATTTACAACACATCCTGCTCCAAAAACACACGTTTACACAATCCTTCTCTTGAAAATGAAATATACAAAAGCTTGCATTTGAGGTTAAGTAAATAGTCCATGGGCCAGCAGGCCAAATTTCACATATTTGTCTACTTTGGGGTGGCAAAGTCTAATCATGATTTTCATTTAGGTCCATGTCAGTGGGTTACATGTTGGTATGATACCCATGATGCTGCGGTAGATAAATGTGTGCATTTTGTGTTTTGACCCCTATGTGGTTAATTGAGCCCACAGGATTGATGGTATGAAATAATGTTGTATTATCTGGGAACAATCTTTCCAAACGAAGGGAATTTTATATGTTATTAACTTCATAATACAACATATTAAGGTATGAAACAACTGGAATGGTAATGACGTCTCTATGGTCCCATCTGGTCCCATCTTTCGGGGGTCAAAGGTCATAAATGTATGCATTTTGGGGTATATCAAGACAGAATGGGAAGTATAGAAATATCTAGTTCCGCTATTTGTAACAGTGTTGTTTCAACGATGAGTCAGTCTAGGTAAATCATTTCGAAGAGATGGCAAAAATGTACCAAATACCATGTTTTTACGATGAGATCCACCCAATAGAATGTTCCATTGTTGTTTGATACAGTCATTTTCAATGAGCATGTGAACATTCAAACTTGCTTTAAAATGTAATTATCAGCCTGCAAACATTCTATTGCATAGACTCCCATACAACAAGACATATAAAGGTGTGAAAAGCATAGAAAGCTCCTCTTTTGGAGTGGGTATCATATATATTTGTTCATAGGAATGGGGGGAATAAGATGAGACTATTAAACCTTTACCACCCCAAAGTGGACTATGTTTTTCACTGGCCCATGGACTACTTAACAAACCTTCAGTCCCAAAACTAATACTGCATTAGAACATGTTTTCTTTACTTTGGTAAGTTACAGTAAATGTACACTGCAATATGCAGCCATTATACAAAGATCAACAGCAGCAATAGTGAAAAATAATACTATTAACAAACCTGATGCAAAAATTATTTAGCATTTAAGCAAAACATTTTTGTAAATTAATTGTGAGAAAATCTATGTAATTCATTATACATTTGAGAAAACTGACAAAAACTTGGAGAATTCTCATGTAAAACATGTGTTCAAATTGAACACATTAGTCAGCCACAAAAAAAAAGGTATCAAAGTTTTGTATGTTCAGAGTTTCAAGAGGACTGCAAAAAGTAAAAGTAAAACTGCCTAGCCAAAGTAAAACAGCCTAGCCAAACAAAAGGCACAACAAAAAGCAACAACAAAAATGATAATAAAACAAGAACAGATTTACATCTCTAAAAAAACTAAATATTATAAGCTCTGTCATAGACACCTTCTGTGGGAAACACAACGGAATATGTTGGCTACTCATTCAGACCTCTCTGTTTGTGACGATGGCATCCTTCTGTAGCCATACAGTATCATGATCTTAAGGCACATTCGATACACACAGCACACTGCGCAGGCAAGGCGGCTTGACCTCATCTTTCTCTGTTCTCCTCACACATACACGCACGCACAGCTAGTCTACAGTCTTGGCCTGATCCTCGTTGGACTTCTTCAGAATGGCGAGAAGGTTCTGAGACATGAAGTAGGGTCTCTCTGCAGTTCCGTCATTGCGTTCCAGGTCTTCCACTGGAAAATCAATGAATTGATGAGACAACAATAAGAGAACCAACCATTGTCAACATCTCTTCATGTAAAACAGTATCCTATTCCTAACAACATAAAAGGGCCGGTGTCCCAGACACCGTCTAAGCTTAATCCTGTACTGAAAAGCATGCGTTGATGAAAGTGCTTGTATAGTCCAGGACTAAACTTATTAAGTCTGTATCTGGGAAACTGTCCCAAAGTGAATAGAAACTCACCATTGTGTCATTCTCCCACTGTCCTATCGTCATTCAATATGATTACATTTGTCATTTACATGCAAAAAAAACTATGTATTGATCAATACAACAAACTTTAATCAACAGCTGCATCCAACAAAAGCAAACTGAGTGGAATGTATCATATATAAGTGAAATACTACATCAGCTAACATGTTTACAATGTGACACACACTGACAGAAACAGATAGAAAACATTGGCAGAAGGTTGCAAGGTTAGTTTTGATAAAGCACTCAATAGGCAATGTTACTGAAACACCATGCAGCACAGAGATAGGAGGAGAGAGAAAGAGAGACAGACAGAAAGAGAGACAGATAAAGAGCGAGACAGATCGAGAGAAAGAAGAAAACAAAGGCAAATAGGGTCAGTAAACATTGAACAGGGCTTGCAGGGTCGTATTCATTAGGCCATGCAGCGGAAAACGTTTAAAAACATTTTGCAACGGAAAACAAAAACAAGTTCAGGTACGCCTCATAATAAGGCCGGAATGGAGTAAATAGAATGGCATCAGACACATGGAAACCATGTTTTCGATGTTTTTGATACCATTCCACTGATTCTGCTCCAGCTATTACCAAGAGCCTGTCCTCCCCAATTAAGGGGCCACCAACCTCCTGTGGTTAATACGACCCTGATCTGAGAGGTTAAAACGATTGCATCACAGCAACACAATCACAGCAGTTAAGCCAGTCCGAAATTCCAAGGCAAGTAGTTTGTGGAATTTCAATACAATACATTGAGTCCAAAAACGTGTTCCTGGCTGGAGGGATCATCTATATAATTGATACAGAACTTAATAAGCAAAATAAATAATTACACACAGACATAATAAGCATACTAATTAATAAATACATACTGTACATACACATTGATTCCATTGGAAATCACATTTTCATATCAAAGGATATCAAAGGATTTACCATTTGGTGTCAGCTGGTATCAATGTAAACATTGTTCATTTTCACTGTTAGTTGAAGTTTTGTTTTGATTGACTGTAAACATTGTAATAGTGAATTCATAGTGCATTCATTAGTCATTACTTCATGATATTAAGACAATTAAACATTCATAATAACAATTGTAGTAGTCAGGCACAGGTTCAGCACTCACAAATCTACAGATCCTCACGGTAAAAAAACATCACTGTCTAAAACCAAACCAACACAATAAATTAATAGTCAATAAATAAACATAATATTTTCAAGCTACAGAGATGCACTGAGTTTTTGACCAGCCTTTTACAACCACAGGACCTTGTTAAAACCATCTACCTTTACGTTAAAACAACCCTATGTGTGAATACAATACATTAGCACTGTGAAAAGTCTTGCATTTAAAAGCTGGTCATACATTTAACTGGTTCAAATCACACAGTCGTTAGCATAGAATTACATATTAGCATAGAATTACATATTACGTCGTTAGTAACAGGTACTGTATACTGGCTCCATACGGCACACGTTATATGAGTAGGGCCAGGGGCATTTCCTGACCTAGTTATGAGGTTTACCAAGCTCCACGTCTCCATGACAACGTAAACTACTACTCCTGGGGTGTAGAAGGAGGGTCTTTAGTCTCCGCCTCTTGAGGTTTCTTTTCCTCCGTCTCTTCCTTTTTAGGTTCTGTCGGTTGGTGATCCTTCTCTTCAGGCTTGTCCTCCTTTGATCCCTTTTCTTCCACTCCTGCCTCCTCTTCTGGTCCCTTCTTTTCTGGTCCCTTCTCTTCCTTCTCCTCCTTCACTTCAGATTTCTCCTCTTGTGGTTCTTCCACTTCCTCCTCTTTGGTCTTCTCCTTCAGAGGTTGCTCCTCTTCGTTGGCCTGCATGAACACATCTTGGCGTTTCAGTTGTATCTCTCCATCTTGTTCTTTCAGCGGTACTTCCTCCTCCAGGCGAACTTCGTCCATCAGTGTAGGTTCACTTGGGTCAGCGTCTGGCTGTTCCGTACCATCTTTGTTGTCCTCTTCATCCGCCATTTTGGTTTTGGAGAGAATCTCGTGAAGCTCCGGAGACATGAAGTACGGCCTTTCTGGAGAGCCGTCGTTTCTCTCCAGGTCTTCGCCTTCGTTGTGTGTGTGTTTGATGTGTATTATGGGGTTATGTTTGTTCGGGTTAGTGGGAAAAAAGAACAGAAGCAAAAAGTGTGGAATAAGAAATAGTGAAGTGTGGAAGAAGGAGGGAAGAGACAAAGAGAAGGAAAAGTCAGAAACATGGCAGGCAAAAGAGGAATCTCAGGTAAAAAGAGCATTTCAGATTTGGAAAGTTGTGTGAGTGACTAAAGAGTATACCAATAAAATATTACTCACAGAAGCAGAGGAAAAGTGTGTCCACACACATAGCGTACACACTGAAGAATCCATGGGCAATCAGGTAGGATCCCACCACCACCGTCTAGGAAGAGAGAAACAGGCACACACACAGTGTTGGAATCAATACAAACAACACAGACTCTCTAAGGCAGTATTTCTCAGCCTTGAGTCAGTAGACCGGCCCTGGGATAATGTTGACCAGTTTTAATGTAAGGGTCCTATAGATAAGTATGACCCTTAGCTTACCAATCCCTAGCACAAAAAACATTGAGAGACATGGATTGAAATAACAGTATAAGAGTTCATTCAGGCCTGTCTCTCACCAGAATGGGAACCCAGTAGTAGTTGAGAGAGGGGGCAGTCTGCTCCACAGCCTTAATCCTCCCAGAGAAGAAGAAGAAAGAACAGATTCCTAGCAAGAGAAGAAGAGATGCATATTATTAGGATATGAGGGCTCACTGAAAAGTATCACAGATGGTGGGAAACTGTACAAGGTGTAAATCAAGTCTCTCTGCTTGTGTTTCTGAGGATCACTTACCCACAATTCCAACGATGAGGAGCTTCCCCAAAAACAATAGGAAGTCAGTCACCTTGTCCAAGACAGCCACCCTGAGAAGCCAACAGAGAAATGAATCAAAAGAGACAGAAAACCAAAGAGATACATAAATACTGTCTATATGAATGGAGAAGAGGAGTTGTTAAAGATGCTATTGCTCTTCAGAAAAGGTCCCAGAGACTGGGGTTTGAGAAGGAGTTGTGAAGGGTTTATGGAGGGTTTATGAAGGGCGTCTCAGTAGTCAACAACACTCACCTGATTATATTTCTCATGAGGAGGAAGAAGGCATCTCTGGCTGAGGTACAGAAGCTTTTGCCATATATTGCCACCTAGGGGAAACATGTGGTGTTACATACAGTGTCAATTCACACGGTTCACACTGTCTTCAATTCACACTGCCTTTAATACACACAGTTCACACAGTCTTTAATACACACAGTTCACACTGCCTTTAATACACACAGTTCACACTGCCTTTAATACACACAGTTCACACTGCCTTTAATACACACAGTTCACACTGCCTTTAATACACACAGTTCACACTGCCTTTAATACACACAGTTCACACTGCCTTTAATACACACAGTTCACACTGCCTTTAATACACACAGTTCACACTGCCTTTAATACACACAGTTCACACAGTCTTTAATACACACAGTTCACACAGTCTTCAATACACACAGTTCACACAGTCTTCAATACACACAGTTCACACAGTCTTCAATACACACAGTTCACAGTGTCTTCAATTCACACAGTTCACACTGCCTTTAATTCACACAGTTCACACAGTCTTTAATACACAGAGAACTTACATTCGCACAGTTAGGTTGATGAACTCACCATGATGTAGGCGTTTCTGTTGAGGAACTTGATGAATTTCTCCAGGCACCAGAAGCAGCACTTCAGGCAGCTGAGCAGGAACTTGGCAAAGCGATTCTGGGCAGCTAGTGGGGTACATAACAACAAACAGGAGATAAAGACATCTGTTCCTGTTCATTTAGATAACAACCATCTATTAAAATGCAATAATTAGTAGTGACATTTTTTTGTCCATTTCCCACTGTATGATGTCAATGAGGAAGTATCCCAGTTATTCACGTCTGAGAATGGAACAGGACATGTGAGAACACCACCTCACCTTTCAGCTTCTGGTCCAGGTACTCCAGCAGAACCCTGATGACCTGAACCAGAGACAGGATGAGGGAACCGAAGGCAAGGGAGCCTGTATGGTATCTAGACAGGGGGAAGAAGGTAAAAGATTGTGTCCAAATTATTGGTCTCTCACTAACTCTCCATGCAACCCTCTTTCTTTCTTTCTTTCTTTCTTTCTTTCTTTCTTTCTTTCTTTCTTTCTTTCTTTCTTTCTTTCTTTCACCCTATCACTCACACACTAACTCAGTCACCCCCCCCCCCACCCACGTGCACTGCTTACACACACACACACCACACACACATGCATCCAAACCCCCCATCCCACACACTACCCCTCCTACCTGAGGGCTCGACCAAGTGAGGAGCAGATGGGGTTGGCTGGGATGTCGTCAGGCTTCTTGAAGGCCCAGTAGTAGGATGCGAAGGCCCCAGCCAGGGTCACCTGACCCAGCGCCGTCACAAAGTTAGCACACCAGAAGAAGAGGAACACATTGTAGAACTGGAACATGATGAGGTATTTATGGTAGTAGCTCTCGCCTCCGTAGAAGGCAAACAGGCACTCGGCGTCCGGGCACCGGGCTGTGATGTTGGTGGTGTTGAACGTCTGAGGAAAGAGAAGGGAAATCTCTGTGATATTAGCACTTCTGCTGGTATTAAAGGAGTAGCCCACTTATATTCAATAAATGAGAAAAAAAAGCCCTTTTTGAACACTATATACAGATAGAATAGAAGGAACATATAAAAGTTTACAAAAAATAAGCCTGATATGTAAACAGGCAGATATGGAAGAACAGAGACATCTTGTGGCTCACCTCGGGATTGCAGGTGTCTCTGGAGTACTCACACTCAGTGGTGTTGAACACTTTGTACACCTGCTCATTGGAGGTGGACAGGAAGCTGGGAAAGGCAGTCAAGGAGGTTCCATCACTAAGGAAGTAGATACTGAGACATGTCATACAGACGTGACCATTTGCATGGAAACTTTCTTGATACATTTAGTTTCTGCAGCGATGACTTGTGGAGGAGTCGTCCCAGTTATTTTCCTTGACGGTCTCACTCTGTCCACATTTCAATCTGCACGGTTCCCTTCACCATCTACAGCTATCTAGGCTAGCGCTACAACAAAACCTTTAACTAAAAGTCATCTAGTACATTTCACACAATTACAGGGACCGTTACAGGAACACTTCTTTCCCTTGACAGACATGTAAACATGAATAACATGATTGACAGCTGAAGGATACACAGCGGTGATGGCCCAGTAGGCTATGACCAGGGCCAGCAGGGCAAATGTCAACAGAGGGTAGAACAGTGATGACATCACATGGCCAACAGCCCTGCTGGCCTCCTTGATGAGGGCGATGGCGATGAGGACTCTCTTCCTGAGGAAGATGAGCAGCAGGATGACAACCACCTCCACGATGGACAGGATGATCACTGACGGAGGAGCGGAGCGCAGTTAGAGTGTTTGTGTGTGTGTGTGTGTCTCAACTTGAGTTGAATGAATTGATGTGAGAGAGCGAGGGAGAGAGAGAGAGTGGGAGAAAGAGTATAGAGAGGGAGAGATAGGTAGAGAGAGCGAGTGTCATTTCCCCAAATTTGAAATCCTTATTCAAGGTTTCAAAGACCTCTCTGATGAGAATAGGCTGCCCGTCCTGTTGGGGGAGGACGCAGAGAGCTGTGGATTGGCAGCGCACTACATTGCTACCTGCCATAACATGAGGGACAGTGTCTGACAGACCAACCAACCTGCACATGTCCTCTATGCTTATTGTTTTTGTTCAATGTATGGTTATTTTGACCCTTGATTATTGTTGTTACTGTTGTCCTGTTGACTATATTTATTATTATTATTTTAATTATGTTAACATTGTAAATCTCCAAAGTGAGCTTTGGCAATATGTGCATTGTCACATCATGCCAATAAAGCAAATTCAAATGAATTGAGAGAGAAAGAGAAAGTGAGAGAGCAGAAGAGGGAAAAAAATAAATAGAGAGGGAGAGCAGGATGTGAGAGAGAGAAAGAGAGAGAGAAAGAGAGAGAGAGAAAGAGGGAGAATGAGTGCATGTACTCACTGAAAGCCAGCCAGGTCTGTCTGATCTGCAGGTAAACAGAGAAGTCTGTTTGCAGTCCCAGATCACGGATAGTGACGTCAGAACCCGGCTCTCCCCTCAGGTTGCGGTACTCCATGGCACAATGGAAGATCCCTAAACATTTTAAAGGTAAGAGTCAGCGAAATGACGTTGCACGAGCAGCACTGCAGATATTGCGATGAGCAAGATGAAATACTTCGCTCTCACACAGTGACACACAGTATCTGTACACGTGTACAGGGTTTTCTTCACTCCGTTACAGCCTTGTAGCCATGGGACCAAATCAGCTGAGAAGTTTAGCCTTGCACTTCAACGGAAATTGACCGACTATGCAGTTTACTTAGTGCACTTATGTCATATCACTGAGCCTACCTCTAACATTTCTTAATGGCTAACTTAATAATGCACAATGTTGATTTTACAATTTTTAATGGTACTTTAAATAGGTAAAACAACAGTATGTTTTCAGTTAGATAGGTTTCAGGAAAGGGGAATATAATACCATAACCGATGACCAGTATCACCATGACGATCATGACCCAGATCATGATCCCGGCCAGGTAGCGCAGGAGGACGATGAAGATGAGACTGACCACCATGGCTATCACCAGACCACTGGAGGAGAGACAGGAAATAACATTCACATTCACAGAACTTTATTAAGATGAGACTGACCACCATGGCTATCACCAGACCACTGGAGGAGAGACAGGAAATAACATTCACATTCACAGAACTTTATTAAGATGAGACTGACCCCCCCCCCCCACTATCACCAGACCACTGGAGGAGAGACAGGAAATAACATTCACATAACTTTATTAAGATGAGACTGACCCCCCCACTATCACCAGACCACTGGAGGAGAGACAGGAAATAACATTCACATAACTTTATTAAGATGAGACTGACCCCCCCACTATCACCAGACCACTGGAGGAGAGACAGGAAATAACATTCACATAACTTTATTAAGATGAGACTGACCCCCCCACTATCACCAGACCACTGGAGGAGAGACAGGAAATAACATTCACATAACTTTATTAAGATGAGACTGACCCCCCCACTATCACCAGACCACTGGAGGAGAGACAGGAAATAACATTCACATAACTTTATTAAGATGAGACTGACCCCCCCACTATCACCAGACCACTGGAGGAGAGACAGGAAATAACATTCACATAACTTTATTAAGATGAGACTGACCCCCCCACTATCACCAGACCACTGGAGGAGAGACAGGAAATAACATTCACATAACTTTATTAAGATGAGACTGACCCCCCCACTATCACCAGACCACTGGAGGAGAGACAGGAAATAACATTCACATAACTTTATTAAGATGAGACTGACCCCCCCACTATCACCAGACCACTGGAGGAGAGACAGGAAATAACATTCACATAACTTTATTAAGATGAGACTGACCCCCCCACTATCACCAGACCACTGGAGGAGAGACAGGAACAACAAAGTTCTGTGAATTTGAATGTTATTATCAGTATTCCTCCAGTGGTCTGGTGATAGTGGTGTGGGGGGGGGGGGGGGGGGGGTCAGTCTCATCTTAATAAAGTTATGTGAATGTTAAGATGAGACTATCCCCCCCCCCCCCCCACCACCACTATCACCAGACCACTGGAGGAATACTGATAATAACATTCAAATTCACAGAACTTTGTTGTTCCTGTGAGGGAACATTTATCTCTATGGGGAAATGTTGGCTCAGCAATACATTATTGGGATAATACGGGTAACTGGCCTATAGTGTGCAACTTTCTTTATTGTCTTGTGTCATGAGTGTGTTTACCACAGAGAGACACTCACATCAGTATCCAGTACCAGGACACAGTGTAGTCCTCAAAGATCCTCATGGCTACCTGGCGAGCCTCAACAACCACATTGGACTTCCTGTAAGAACAACAAGTCCACTTAACACTTTGCTAACAATTGACAGACAGACAGGCGGGCGGACAGACAGACAGATTGATAGGTAGGTTGATTGATTGATTAATTCATACAGTACCAGTCAAAAGTTTGGACACACCTACTCATTCAAGGGTTTTTCTTTGTTTTGACTATTTTCTACATTGCAGAATAATAGTGAAGACATCAAAACTATGAAATAACACATATGGAATCATGTAGTAACCAAAAAAGTGTTTTCAAAGTAGCTACACTTTGCCTTGATGACAGCTTTGCACACTCTTGGCATTCTCTCAACCAGCTTCATGAGGTAGTCACCTGGAATGTATTTCAATGAACAGATGTGCCAAGTTAAAAGTTAATTTGTGGAATTTCTTTCCTTCTTTATGCATTTGAACCAATCAGTTGTGTTGTGACAAGATAGGGGTGGTATACAGAAGACCAAATCCATATTATGGCAAGAACAGCAGTAAATAAGCAAAGTGAAACGACAGTCCATCATTACTTTAAGACATGAAGGTCAGTCAATCAGGAACATTTCAAGAACTTTGAACATTTCTTCAAGTGTAAAAAATCATCAAGCGCTATGATGAAACTGGCTCTCATGAGGACCGCCACAAGAAAGGAAGACTCAGTTACCTCTGCTGCAGAGGATAAGTTCATTAGAGTTAACTGCACCTCAGATTGCAGCCCAAATAAATGCTTCACAGAGTTCAAGTAACAGATACATCTTAACATCAACTGTTCAGAGGAGACTGTGTGAATTAGGTCTTCATGGTCAAATTGCTGCAAAGAAACCACTACTAAAAGACACCAATAATAAGAAAAGACTTGCTTGGGCAGAGAAACACAAGCAATGGACATTAGACCAGTGGAAATCTCTCCTTTGGTCTGATGAGTCCAATTTTGAGGTTTTTGGTTCCAACCTCTGTGTCTTTGTGAGACGCAGAGTAGGTGAACGAATGATTTCCGCATGTGTGGTTCCCACTGTGAAGCATGGAGGAGGAGGTGTGATGTTGTGGGGGTGCTTTGCTGGTGTCACTATCAGTGATTTATTTAGAATTCAAGGCACACTTATCCAGCATGGCTACCATAGCATTCTGCAGCGATTCACCATCCCATCTGATTTGCACTTAGTGGGACTATCGTTTGTTTTTCAACAGGACAATGACCCAATACACCTCTAGGCTGCGTAAGGGCTATTTGATCGAGGAGAGTGATGGAGTGCTGCATTAGATGACCTGGCCTCCACAATCACCAGATCTAAACCCAATTGAGATGGTTTGGGATGAGTAGGACCGCAGAGTGAAGTAAAAGCAGCCAACAAATGCTCAGCATATGTGGGAACTCCTTCAAGACTGTTGGAAAAGCATTGCAGGTGAACCTGGTTAAGAGAATGCCAAGAGTGCGCAAAGATGTCCTCAAGGCAAAGGGTGGCTACTTTGAAGAATCTAATTTGTTTAACACTTTTTTGTTTACTACATGATTCCTTATGTGTTATTTCATAGTTTTGATGTCTTCACTATTACTCTACAATGTAGAAAATAGTAAAAATAAAGAAAAACCCTTGAATGAGTAGGTGTGTCCAAACTTTTGACTGGTACTGTATATTGACGGTGTTTCAGGTTGAGGCATGAGGACTCACTTTGAAGCGTCCAGAAAATCCGTGGCGTTCACCTTCTCTCCCTCCCCGTTGTCAAAAATAGTCTCGTTGCCAACAACAACCACACCACCTTTCATGGTACTGAGAGCTGGAAGGCACCGACGAGTGACTGGAGGGAGAGGAGAGAGAGTGGAGATCAAGAATCACTAGCTGTGTGGTCACTATACATTTACTAAGTCTTTATAAAAACACACACACACACACACACAGTGCATGCTATGGCTCGTGAGAAGACTTACATGGTTTGCTGGACATGAGCATGGAAGGACACAGGCCATCCCTCAGGATCTCGGGAGCACTCTGCGAAACACAACAAAATCACCCTTAGTTACACATTATTTCCCTAACTACCTACTTTGCCGCTGCAAATGTATCTCCTCTGTCACCCACCATTTTGGAGAAGTCCACTCCTTCCTTGCAGAACTGCTTGTAATACTCCTGCTCTCCTTTGTTCAGGTAGGCTTTCAGCAACGTCATGTGTTTGGTAGGACAGCTTTCCACACATAACTGAGTGGTGGGGCACTGGAACTCCAGCAGGGTCAGGGGACTGGCACACTTCAGGATGTTGAAGTAGAACAGGAGAGGTTTCTTCCTGTTAGAGACAGTTACAGTTGAAGTCGGAAGTTTACATACACCTTAGCCAAATACATTTAAAATCCGTTTTTCACAATTCCTAACATTTAATCCCAGTAACAATTCCCTGTCTTAGGTCAGTTAGGATCACCACTTTATTTTAAGAATATGAAATGTCAGAATAGTAGTAGAGAGAATGATTTATTTCAGCTTTTATTTCTTTCATCACATTCCCAATGGGTCAGAACTTTACATAAACAATTTAAAACCAAATGCTAATTGAGTTTAACTTGGGTCAAACATTTCAGGTAGCCTTCCACAAGCTTCCCACAATAACTTGGGTGTATTTTGGCCCATTCCTCCAGACAGAGCTGGTGTAACTGAGTCAGGTTTGTAGGCTTCCTTGCTCGCACACGATTTTTCAGTTCTGCCCACAACTTTTCTATGGGATTGAGGTCAGGGCTTTGTGATGGCCACTCCAATACCTTGACTTTGTTGTCCTTATGCCATTTTGCCACAACTTTGGAAGAATGCTTGGGGTCATTGTCCATTTGGAAGACCCATTTGCGACCAAGCTTGAACTTCCTGACTGATGTCTTGAGATGTTGCGTCAATATATCCACATCATTTTTCTCCCTCATGATGCCATCTATTTTGTTAAGTGCACCAGTCCCTCCTGCAGCAAAGCACCCACACCACATGATTCTGCCACCCCCGTGCTTCACGGTTGGGATGGTGTTCTTCGGCTTGCAAGCGTCCCCCTTTGTTCTCCAAACATAACGATGGTCATTATGGCCAAACAGTTCCATTTTTGTTTCATCAGACCAGAGGATATTTCTCCAAAAGGTATGATATTTGTCCCCATGTGCAGTTGCAAACCGTAGTCTGGCTTTTTTATGGCGCTTTTGGAGCAGTGGCTTCTTCCTTGCTGAGCGGCCTTTCAGGTTATGTCGACATAGGACTCGTTTTACTGTGGATATAGATACTTTTGTACCTGTTTCCTCCAGCATCTTCACAAGGGCCTTTGCTGTTGTTCTGGGATTGATTTGCACTTTTCGCACCAAAGTATGTTCATCTCTAGGAGACAGAACGCGTCTCCTTCCTGAGCGGTATGGCGGCTGCGTGGCCCCATGGTGTTTATACTTGCATACTATTGTTTGTACAGATGAATGTGGTACATTCAGGCGTTAGGAAATTGCTCCTAAGGATGAACCAGACTTGTGAAGGTCTACAATTTTTTTTCTGAGGTCTTGGCTGATACCACAAAAGACATTAACAGAAAGAGACAGATAATATCTTGACATGTGAATGGACAAGAGGAATTCTGAAGGATCAGTATTGAAGAGAGATGTTCAAAGGCAGAATAAATAGGGGGGTAATGGAAGGGGCTTACTCCAGGGGGGTCCCGGCCTGGCCACAGAACTGTCCTCTGCTGTCAGTCGGGTAGATAACCTTCCTGGGGTCCCCCTGGGACCAGGCTGGAGTAGGAGGAAGTACAACAACACTGTAGTTCAGATACTGTCCAGTTGTCATAACGACACACAATGGAATAGAATCACTTCAAATAGAATAGAATATCACTTTACTGTGTCTTGTTAGGGCCTTGTGTTTTGGTTAATCATGTCACATGACCTGGATTTTAAACTTTATTTAAAGCCTTTTCATCAAATTGTCCCCTTTTCTTTTTATGTCCGTCGGTGTCACGAACAACGTCGGGAGAAGGAGAGGAGGACCAAGGTGCAGCGTGGTAAGTGTTCATTATTTGAATTAAACAACTGAACACTGAACAAAACAACAAAAACGACAAACGACCAGTCCTGTAAGGTGAACACACAAAACAGAAAACAACCACCCACAAACACAGGTGGGAACAGGCTACCTAAGTATGATTCTCAATCAGAAACAACGATAGACAGCTGCCTCTGATTGAGAACCATACCAGGCCAAACACATAGAAATACAAAACAAGGATGACATAGAACACCAGACATAGAATGCCCACCCAAACTCACGCCCTGACCAACCAAAATAGAGACATAAAAAGGACCTCTACGGTCAGGGCGTGACAGTCGGCCCAGCACCATCCTCAGACAATTGCTTACATTTTTGGTCCAATTACCATTTCTGGAAAAGGCTTAAAATAAAAGCTAAAATACAGGTCATGTGACATGATTAACCAAAACACAGGGCCCTAGAACTGATGTAATGGCCAGTAATAGTGTAGTTGTGGAGACACTGACCCAGGATCCCCACAGCAAAGTATCCCAGTATGGCCAAGATGAAGAGAATACAGCAGAACACATCTGTGCAGCCCCTGGCAACCACAGGAGCAGAGAGGGAGAGAGAGAGATGGTTTGACTGCTATTTTTTGACGTTGAGCTTTATAGAGCTTTGCTATGTGAGTAATTGGTAGAGTGAGGATTGGCTGTCAAAGCTGATAATGAGATGATTACCTGTTGTGGATGGGTCCTTTGAAGGTAGGGTCAAACTTCCGTGCTTCACCTGTGAAAAAGCAAAGAGTTTAATATTTTTCTTTACATTTATACACAGATGTGTGTGTGTGTGTGTGTGAGTGTTTATATCTGTGTATCAGTATATCTGTATGTGTGTGTACACATTAACAAAGCTGAGACGTATTTTCCATAACAAAAGGATTCTCCCGCAAGACTGACATGCCTAGCAACCCACAAAATGGCTCCCCGGTGACTCAGAGCTCCCGGTGGACATTCTTAGGCACCATAGTAACGCTATGGTAACACTTCAGAGACTAGGCAGGCGCCACATCAGACAGCACATCTACTCAATTCACCATAGTCTGGTAGCAGAGCAAGACAATTATAATGTTGTGTATACAGTCTGAATGGTCCTGATACAATGTATCTACATCTACATCTAGAAACCAACATAAAAAGCCCAATCATCCAATAACATTTTTAGTTCCAGAGGGACTTATCCAGAGTGACTTACAGTACTGAGTGCATACATTGTCGTTCTTTCCCCCCCGTGGGAATCAAACCCACAACCCTGGCATTGCCAACGCCATGCTCTACTAACTGAGCTACACAGTTCCACAATACGCAAATGATGTGGGGCAACATTGTATTTCCTGTTTTGCATCTAAGATTTTGACCCTTATCCTGTTATGACATATGGCCATGTGTCTTGTTAATGAACGTGTCACATTATTTTCTGGAAATAGAGCACAGTGTGACTGAGAACATTGTTGCGGCTTCTTGTGGACATGATATACTGTTCTGTCAACGTGAGATATAACGGTGAGTCAGGCTTTCCATCCTGCTCAACAAAAAAATAGGAAACACCCCTTTTCTTCGGATGGCAGAACAATTAGTTTGACTGTACAGTATTTAAGAACATTATTGTATGAGTGTTGGAAATCCCATTGTACACAACGGCTGCAATGTGATGACACACTGTAGCCTACACTCCGAGAAAAAAGGGTTCCAGAATGGTTCTTCGGCTGTCCCCATAGGAGAACCCTTTTTGGTTCCAGGTAGAACCCTTTTTGGTTCTAAGAGTGTACACTATTTCACTGTGTCATCAGATCACGCACGTTGCAACCATCGAACACCCAGTGTCCCATAGAATAAACCATATTGGTTTATAAAGCAAAGTGAGTTGCCTCAATCTCAACCACATTAATTTACTGTCTTTAATTACAGTCCATAATGTTCAGTTCAAAACATAAACAACGTCACAGACAACAACTGAAAAGGCTACTCCCATCATGCCCTCAGTGAGAAGTGAAAGAAACAACAGACACAACAAAAACCGTTACACTGCTGTCCTGAATATTTACAATACCTTTATTCTTTGCCATTCTCACTCCTCAGTCACTCCTTCTCTGTCTTTTTCATCAACAGGTTTGCCTGTATTCATGTGTTGTGTTGCCTATATTTCTTTCAGTACACTTTTACTGCGTTAAGTGTGTCTCGACTCTAGACCACCACCTTAGACCTCACTTCCTTCTTCCTGTGTATTGCAACATAAAGAACGAGTCAAATCTTGTATCTCGCTGAGTTCTGCCTTCCTTTAACGTTACGCTCCCTCCTTTCCCTCGCTCTCTTCATTTCTCCCTCTCTTTGCCTCTTTTACTGGGCTCTTATCATGGGAATGGGTGGCACACAGGAGGGTTGGAGAGGAGAGAGAGAGGTAACAGTGTTTTTCTTTTCCCTCGACGCCATTACTTAACCTTTATCACTCCTAAAATGACTTTGGTGAGTTCACCCTAATAGAGTGGATTTTAAAAGCTATACAGGACTTGCATCTATCCTAATATAGATGGGTGTGGATGCAAAAGTCAGGGTGACTAGAAACGAAGCTAAACATCTATCACTCTCATGTAGGTCAAGTATGTAGACACTGATATAATATGATAATTCGTAAAACTCAACTGCAGTTCCCTTCCTATTCAGGGGATAGCAACAGGCTATGCACCTAACTGGGTCGACTGCAAACACACAGTATGTGGTGCACTGTGCATGACTTAGTTAGGTCTAGTGGTTCATACAAAATGTTCCTTCAAATAACATATACAACCTTATATCTGTAAAAAGCCTACAGGAAGAGGATCCTTCATATGATTCGGCAGTTCTCTCGCTAGCCAGCGATGATGGGACTTGATGGGACTTCTCTGAACTTTCTAACTTCTTGTTTCAAAGTTAAGACGTATTTTTAAACTTTTCAGTCCTGATTGCCTTCACAACCGTGCTGAAAGTATCTATAACTAGACTACATATGATTTACAAACAATTGACTAACTATCAAATATATGATCTATAAGTCTATATAGTCTATAAATGAGTTTTCAACAAACCCCTGACGATGTTTGTAGTCTACCCAGCATTTTCTTTTGTACTATATTGTATTTTAATGTGTATTTTAATGTGTATTTTATATTGCATTAGACAGGGCGCATTTGGAAAAGAGAGCTCTCAATATGTCTTCCCAGTCTAAATAACGGTTCAATCAAAAATGAAAATGCAGCCTGCATAGACCACCATACATATCTGAGACAGACTGTGTCTGTTCTGGAAGGATTATACGCCCTCCTACATATTCTCCCTGGTCTGGCCATGACACCTTCCCGCCTTCCAACCTCCAAGGCCATGTGATAGACAGACAGCATGGTATAGACAATACTGGCTAGTGTGTATCGACAGATTTCAGTCTGACAATGGGACCTAGAGTGGGAGTAGACAATGACGTAAGCAATAGATTTCAAACAGATCTGGGGCCAGGCTAGCAGAAGTTTTTATCCAAAACAACCAGTTCAGTGAGTCCTTTCACTATGTGACCCCAGCGGGAATCGAACCCACGACCCTGACGTTGCTGGTCGCAATGCCCTTACCAGCTGAGCCACACAGTGCTGTCATGACGGACATGTTCCACTTCCAGACCCAGTGGGACTATTGAATGTCCACTATCTAGACACTCTTAATGGGGTTGTGGTCTAGTGATCTAATGGTTTAGTGTCTGCTGGTCTGTTGTGGTCTAGCACACAGAGACAGGCCATTACTGCCATGGCTGGATGGTCATCATAACAGTAGCTGCAGATAGGTGGTGGAGAAACAAGCCTCTCGTTCCAATGTTATTCAAAAACATGGCATTTGAATGTCGATATGAATCTTGTATATTGATGAGTTATTACTAATTCCATGTGTCTGTACAGGAATAGGTTGGAAGGACTTCGCTAATAACACAGGCTACTATAGTGGCAGGTAGCCTAGTGGCTAAATTGTTGGGCCAGTATCAAAAGGTCACTGGTTCTAATACCTGAGCAGACAAGGTGAAAAATATGTCGATGTGCCCTTGAGCAATGCACTTACACCTACTTTGCTCCAGGGGTGCTGTACTACTATGGCTGACCCTGTAAAACAACCCACTTCATTGCACCTATCTGGTGTAGGTGACAATTCAACAACAGTACATCATATTGATGTGTATATGGAATAGGTCATGGTGTAGTTTATACTGCACAACTCAACTGCTTCCAGAGTAAACTCTTCTTTGGCAGTAGCCTGAGAGAAGCCATCAGATATTCCTGAGACTGAAGGGGGGGGGGGGGGGGGGGGGGCGTGTCCAATTCCCTTTTCTGAAGTGTCTAAACTTGCCACTGGTTGCCAAATAAATCCAGCCCAAATCCTGCCTGCCGCTCCCCTCTCATTCCCCTACATGGCTCACTACGATCACACTAAGCAACTCTGTTCAACAGTTTGGCTGTGACCTGACAGCCAGAGACAGCATGACAAAGTATCATTGTGAAACAACACACTCACTCATATGCTGTGTGTGTGTGTGTGTGTGTGTGTGTGTGTGTGTGTGTGTGTGTGTGTGTGTGTGTGTGTGTGTGTGTGTGTGTGTGTGTGTGTGTGTGTGTGTGTGTGTGTGTGTGTGTGTGTGTGTGTGTGTGTGTGTGCCACTTGAGTTCATGAGTTGACTCAGTGCCCCTAGAATCAGTGTGTTGAGTGGGTACATCAGACACTCAGCAGTGGGCCTGTGCATGCTGCTACCGGCTGGTGCTTTAGACTAGACAAGACATCCAGCCGGCACACTAGCCCACTCATACACAGTCAGAGGATATTTATATAGACAGACAACATGGCAGGAAACTAGCCTGGTCCCTGGGCTGTTTGCTGTCTCCAGGTTGTTGGCAAAACAGCACAATGATACCAGGGCCTGTATGTGTCTCAGAGTAGTGCTGATCTAGGATCAGTTTCAATACTCCTACTCCAAGATAAACACTCCTCCTCCTAGATAAGCACTCCTTCCCCTAGATCAGCACTCCTCCTCCTCGATCAGCACTCCTACCTCCTAGATCAGCACTCCTACCTCCTAGATCAGCACTCCTACCTCCTAGATCAGCACTCCTACCTCCTAGATCAGCACTCCTACCTCCTAGATCAGCACTCCTACCTCCTAGATCAGCACTCCTACCTCCTAGATCAGCACTCCTACCTCCTAGATCAGCACTCCTTCTCCTAGATCAGCACTCCTTCTCCTAGATCAGCACTCCTACCTCCTAGATCAGCACTCCTTCTCCTAGATCAGCACTCCTTCTCCTAGATCAGCACTCCTACCTCCTAGATCAGCACTCCTACCTCCTAGATCAGCACTCCTACCTCCTAGATCAGCACTCCTACCTCCTAGATCAGCACTCCTACCTCCTAGATCAGCACTCCTACCTCCTAGATCAGCACTCCTACCTCCTAGATCAGCACTCCTACCTCCTAGATCAGCACTCCTACCTCCTAGATCAGCACTCCTACCTCCTAGATCAGCACTCATCCTCCTCCTAGATCAGCACTTCTACCTCCTAGATCAGCACTCCTACTCTGAGACACTTTATGAATAGAGGCCCTGGCTAACAGAAAGCTGGGATCCGGGCTTTTACTCTCTATAGGTACCTGAAACATTGGTTTAAAGGCCTTCCGTTCAGTTTATGACCTTTCTGGCTGATGTGTGATGTGGGGGCAGGGAGCTGACTGAGGACTAGGCCTGTTTACATGGCAACAGGAAAGTCACAAGGATACTGTACTGACATCAGTGGCTCCTTAGATAAACCATGGAGCAGGGATCATCAACTAGATTGAGGACAATTTTTTCTTGAGCGGATGGTCGGTGGGCCGGAACATCGTTACAAATAATTTGTAGACTGCAAATTGACTGCAAGAAGCCCAAACAGATCATAACATAATAATTTCAAACCTTGCTTACATTTGTATACGATCATGTATCTCTATTATGCGGGGAATACTTTGGGACAGATTTCCAAAATTAAAATCACTTGGAGCTGATTTTCTGGTGTTTTTACAGTCTTATGTCCACCAATGAAAATTCCAACAAAAAATGATGATTATTCAAATACATGTTTGTTTGGCTCAGATAACTTGGGGGGCCAAATAAAATCACCTGCCAGTTGGGGAACCCTGCCATAGAGAATGTGCCTATAAGTCAACTATTGTCCGTCTCTCACTCCCTTTCTTACAAACTAGTCATACTGAATGGATATCAGTGAATCCAATTTAATATGACTTAGATTACATTGGAATTTATGACTGTAAGTCGCTTTGGATACAATTGTCGGTTAAATGGCATATATATTATATATATTATTACAAACCTAGGCCTCTATCTTCATCATAATATGACTAGGGTGGGGCCTAAATGCTAAATTACCGACAACGTATTGTAAGCCTGCTATGTTGGTAATCAGTTGAGGTTTGAAGTGCAGGTCTATTCCAACGTGTGATGACATTGACTGGAGGGATTAAGGATAAACAGGACGGAGGACCTCGATGACTCAACAGATCTTCTGAACAACAACTCAACCCAAAGTCCAACCACCATTTGGAAGTGCAACTGCAGCGAAGGACAGGCTGACTATCAGTCTACCTCTTGAGAGACATGTGACATGCCACGCAATGAGTGACGTTTTAGAAAGTCGTTATGGCAAAACTGAAATAAATCAGTGTTAATGATGCACTATAGCTGAGGACCAATTATTTCCGCTGCGGTGGTGTGTGTGTGTGTGTGTGAGTAATAACCATATGGCATTCTAGATAGCACAACATGTGTGTTGTCACACAAACAACTTCTGTGAGAGAGCAGACTGAGCATTTTTAAATTGTACCTTTATTTAACTAGGCAAGTCAGTTAAGAACAAATTCTTATTTACAATGACAGCCTACCAGGGAACAGTGGGTTAACTGCTTGTTTAGGGGCAGAACAACAGATGTGTACCTTGTGAGCTCGGGGATTTGATCTAGCAACCTTTCAGTTACTGGTCTAACACTCTAACCACTAGGCCGCCCAAGTTGTCAACACTCATTCATTGTACTGATTATTCTGTTATAGAAATGAATTGGTAATGAATTATACATTGCCTACAAGGCAACATTTGACTAATAGCTTTGTCTAATATACTTGTTCAAGTCAAGTGGACAAAGGCTGTAGAATAGACTATCCGACTTTGCTATCTGATTCTTCTGATTCCAATTAGTGGGAACAATGGACCATGTGGGAAACATATAGGCCTAGGCCATAGGGGTTTATTCATTTCCATATGATCAGTGTACATAATAGGGCAACAATGAATATCACTTAGTCCTTAAATTGAACATAAACAGCGCATCGCTAGATAGATGTAGGCTGGAGCAGCACAGCTGCAAGCCTTTGATAAATGCAGGATTGATTCTTTGTAAAGTGTATTTTTAATGGGAAACGTAAACTATTACTATACACGCTGAATAGGATGATGTTGTTGCGATGTAAATCTGTTTGGGAGTGGGACACACGCGGCCGGTCCCCACCCATCATTCACGAGTCATTGTTTCAATTTTTTTCCACCCACACCCCTTTTTTCAAAAATAACGGTGCGAACAGAATGCGAAGAAAGGGAACATTTCTTACCATATTTCGAGTCCGGAGTCGGATTCTTCTCATTTGGCTCCATGCTTGAATACTTGGGTGTTCTCGCTGCTAGCTGCTGATCAAATTTTGGACAGTTACCATGGAAATGTCGAAGAAAAAAAACATCAATAACACAGTGAGCGATTCCCTATTCGCCGTCAAAACCTAAATACTGTGGCAAGACCATACCAAATCATGATACATTCCATACCACGAGAGAGAGAGAGAGAGAGACAGTGGCCAATCAGATATAAAAACTAACAACTGACAGCTTGCTCGGCCAATTAAATAACCCTGAAGGCCGGACCAAAACTATTTATTTCTTGCTGCCACTTCAAAGGAATGTGAAGAGGGGTTGTGCTGCCAGACACTATGAATAGCCTATTTTAATTTAAAAATCATTAGGCAAAATTATTCTTTACAACATGCAAATAAAATGTAGAGACTAAGTTGTTTAAACTTAAAGGAAATCTCTCACAGCTTTGAGTGGAAAAATTCACTTGAGATCAACAAAATCGAAAAGAATGCAAACAGTAAAAAAGGTGCATGCAGTGAAGAGAGGAAGAAAGAGAGCACTTGTGTTAAAATAACAGAGTTGGAGAGAGAGAGAGAGAGAGAGAGAGAGAGAGAGAGAGAGAGAGAGAGAGAGAGAGAGAGAGATAAGGGGGTCTGAGGCTTTTAGCCTAAAGAGCAGGAACCCAGACTTCACCAAAGATATCAGAAATTTAGACATTGTCATCCTGCAAGAAACATGGTATAAAGGAGATGGACCTACTGGTTGGCCTCTAGGTGTTACACGGGGAAGAGACTCAGGGGGTATGCTAATTTGGTATAGATCTTACTTAACCCACTCCATTGAATTAATCAGGATTAATTTGGGGCGGCAGGTAGCCTAGTGGTTAGAGCGTTGGGCCAGTAACCGAAAGTTTGCCAGATCGAATCCCCGAGCTCACAAGGTAAAAATCTGTAGTTCTGCCCCTGAAGAAGGCAGAACTACACTGTTCCTAGGCGGATAAAAGGCAATCCGTAATTTTGATTAAGACATTAATGAGCGAGCTAGGACGGACCTAGTCAATATAACAATTTTTGAAGCACTTTTGAAATGTACAGTGACAGAATTCAGAACATGGGCCGTTCTTACAGTGTTCTCCCTGTACTCCACGTCAGAGAGAGAGAGAGAGAGGACAGGCTATGTGCCCACTGCCCACAAAATGAGGTGGAAACTAAGCTGCACTTCCTAACCTTCCAAATGAATGACCACATTAGAGATACATATCACACAGATCACACAGACCCACAAAGAATTTGAAAACAATCAAACATTGATAAACTCCCATATTTGATAGGTGAAATACCGCAGTGTGCATTCATAGCAGCACGATTTGTGGCCCGTTGCCCTGAGAAAAGGGCAACCACAAACAACATTGTAAATACCACCAATTTCATATTTATCTTCCCCTACTATTCGTACTACAATTATTTAGCACATTGCTAAAACACTGTACATAGCTGATAATATAACACTTGAAATGTCTTTACCTTTTTTTAAACCTTTTTCAGTGTAATATTTACTGTTAAATTCAAATCGATTTTTGTTGATGTTGTTTTGTATCTTCTCACTTTTGTTTATTGTTTATTTCACTTGTTTTGGCAATGTAAACACATGTTTCCCATGCCAATAAAGCCCCTTTCAATTGAATTAAGATAGCGAGAGATCCTACATCAGCAACCGTGTAGGCCGGGTGACATAGCAAATAGAGGCTATTGTGGTCAGCCCTGATACCCTATCCTTGCTTTCAGGGGTGTCATGTGGATGAACTATGCCAAGATTCGTCTAACATAACATGAATAATGAATGAGGTTACGCTTCTTATATTTAGTTTCCTGGCCTTTGAATGCTTGGAAGTAATCATGTTTGCCTAATTAATCATTTCTGCATAATGCATTTTATGTTGTTGTTAATTTGCATTGACAACTGTAATCATTATACACACATTTCATTCAGCAAACTGATCTATTCAAAGTATCGTGTTGAGCTATTTACTTTTTCTATATGAAAATATCCCAACCACACATGTTGTTCACCAAACAAACAAATTTAGGCTTATCTCATTCAATTCTGATTAATGCCACATAGCCTAATATCAGTGGCGTAAAATACTTAAGTAAAAATACTTTAAAGTACTACTTAAATCGTTTTTGTGGGTATCTGTACTTTACTATTTATATTTTTGACAACTTTTACTTTTACTTCACTACATTCCTAAAGAAAAGTATATAATTTTTACTCCATACATTTTCCCTGACACCCAAAAGTACTCATTACATTTGGAATGCTTAGCAGGACAGGAAAATTGTTAAATTCACACACTTATCAAGAGAACATCCCAGGTCATCCCTACTGCCTATTATCTGGAGGACTCTTTAAACACAAATGCTTTGTTTGTAAATTATTGCCTAAGTGTTCGAGTGATCCCCTGGCTATCCATACATTTAAAAAACAAGAACATCGTGCTGTCTGGTTTGCTTAATGTAGGGAATTTGAAACGATTTATACTTTTACTTTTATTTTTGATACGTATATTTTTGCAATTACATGTACTTTTGATACTTAAGTATATTTATAACCAAATACTTTTAGACTTTACTCAAGTAGTATTTTACTGGGTGACTTTCACTTTTACTTGAGTAATTTTCTATTAAAGATATCATTACTTTTACTCAAGTATGACAATTGTGTACTTTTTCCACCACTACCTAATATAAAGCCTACATTTCACTTCTCAATGTTTAATTGAAAACGTTCAACAAATATGTTTTTTGTTTTGTTTTTTAACAAATATGTGTATGGTTATGGTAAATAAACACTATAATTGCATAATACTTTTAATACTACACTCCTATACAATTGTGTCTTCAGAAGCACATGGTCATTTGGCCATTTGCCACCTGGACCTATTTTTTACAATCTAGTGGTGCATTCAAGACAACAGGGAACTCGGAAATATACGAGATCAAATTATGACGTCAGTGATCTTCAAGTCGGAAAGTCGGCCCTCTAGACCCGAGTTCCCGAGTTGGTATTCCGAGTTGGATGACCGTTCAAAATAATATTTCCCAGTCGGAGCTCGTTTTTTCCGAGTTTCCAGTTGTCTTGACCATACTGAAGTCGGAGATTTCCGAGTTCCCAGTTGTTTTGAATGCGGCATATGACGAACATATTAAACGAATTGGCAAATCAAAAAAATTCCGAGTTCCTAGTTCCGACTAGCATTTGAACGCAGCATTTATATACTCACAGCCAATGAGATGGGAAGGAAGTGGGCCAACGCCCACGACATGCCCTCGGTCAGATGGCTATACATTAGCGCCATTTTGAGTGTGGCATTCTTCACTTTTGGAAAAAGGTCCAAAAAGAAAAATCAATGACAAAAAGTATTTAACCCACACATAACTTTATGAATCATTACACTCTAAATAGTTTTATAATGCAAATATATATGCATTTGTTTTTATGCTTTAATTCAAGGTTAACAAAATCAAAGTTTCATAACGAACTTTGTTGACTAATCTTCTACTTCACAAGTGTCGTCTCTATTGTCTTGACTCGCTTATGATGGAGAAAACTGTCCCCACGCAGCCATTTGACGTCACACCCCAGCGATTACAAAACAACCAGCATTGCATGAGATAAGGCCATCATCATCCGACGTTTTCAGATCATCGGAAATAATTATCAGACAAGAACAGGTACAGTAATGATACTATGTTGTGCATGAAGTTCCTCACTGAAATGTTACATTGTTGCGGAGGAAGACTTGTTTTTACTGCCTCTGTTTAGAACGTTTTTTTTTTAACCTGCTGTTCAACATGTGTTATACAATGTTTTGTAACAGGCTTGTGTAATGAAGGACAGCTACCATAAAACATGACATTTCTTACCTTATTCGTTCAAATAGAGCTATGGAACACCAGGAAAATGATATTAAAACAAGAATCTGTACCATAGGATTTTTTCCCTTTTGATTATAACTGCCATTATTGGTACAGTATGTTACAGTATTGTCACTAAAATGCTTCAAATGTGATTTTTGACCATCACATTGTTTTAAATGTCATACATTTTTCTCAAAATAAATCATTCACTTGATAATATGATAATATCATGTTTTGTAAATGTATAATCTTTACTCTCCTTAGTGTACCATTAAATGTGTCCTGTGTTGTAATTTCTTTCAGACTGTGTACCATGGCTCTCAGAGGTGCTGTGACTCGTTTGCTCTCCAACGCTAAGAAATGTGCTGCAGTCTCATCCTCCCAGGCACAGGGCACAGCAGCAGCTTCACCAGCCCAAAACGGTGAGTTTACATGTGAGCATATAATAACATAGAATGGGATTGTATTAAAGTTACATTTTTAAGTGTCTAGAATGTATTGCTGCTTTTTTGTTGGTCTCGGTTGATGACTTATTGTGCCGTTGACTCTTTCAGAAGCCGAAGTGGTCGCCAAGAAGACAGTAAAAGCACGTAAGTCATTTATTCAAGTTAAACTCGTAAAGCTACAGTATTGGACAAACCGCATCATGTGTACATTACCAATGTATTACATATGTAAACTTTACATCTAGATGCCACTGGCTACACATACAGACATGATGTATTATATAATGAAACGTGGTGGTGGACAGTATGACATCACCATGTTTGTGTCACCTCATGTTCTAATTCCCATGGCCCTCTACAGCCAAGGTGCAGTTTAACTGGCGTGACGCCCTGGAGCTGGACGGCCTGCTGACAGAGGAGGAGGTGATGATCAGAGACTCTTTCAGGACCTACTGCCAGGAGAAACTAATGCCACGCATCATCATGGCCAACAGACACGAACGTAAGCACTGGCACAGTGTGTAAGCACAGACACAGGCTGAGGCATGGTCATGGCCAACAGACACGAACGTAAGCACTGGCACAGTGTGTAAGCACAGACACAGGCTGAGGCATGGTCATGGCCAATAGCGACAAGCCGAGGCACTGACAAATGGCCAGCGGACACGAACGTCAGCACTGACACATGGCCAACGGAGATAAATGTCAACACTGACACATGGCCAACAGAGAGACATGTAAACACTGACATTTGGCCAACAGACACAAATGTAAACAAAGGCTGAGGTGCTATTTCTGGAGAGAAGACTTCTCATGTTGCACAATGAACTTCTCTATAAACTATTTATTCATGCTCACTTTCTGTTTGTTTGTTTCCCCCCACAGATTTCCATCGTGAGATTGTCTCAGAGATGGGAGAGCTGGGTGTCTTGGGGCCAACCATCCAAGGTAAATAACATATGAAACATGCATCATCCTGTTATTGATGTGTTCATATTCAATCTTCATGCTCAACTCGATTAGTCCACTAATTGTCCTTCTTCCTCTTCTTCCTGTTACATTGTCTCTTCTTCACCCAGGTTATGGTTGTGCCGGCACCAGCTACGTGGCCTACGGGCTCATTGCCAGGGAGGTGGAGAGGGTGGACAGTGGCTACCGATCAGTCATGAGTGTCCAGTCCTCGCTGGTGATGCACCCCATCAACGCCTACGGCACAGAGGAACAGAAGGAGAAGTGGCTACCCAGGCTAGGTAAGCAAGAACTACTATATATTCCATAGTAAAATTACACATAGTATAGAAACTAGAGCTGGGCGATATGGAAAAAAATCCATATCCTGATAAATTGACTGAAGTATCACAATAACGATAAATTGAACGATAAATTCATAACATTAATGTGCGCCAGTTACTTTTTTATATTACCCTTAAAACAACTACTACTTTAGATGTTGTAGCTATCGATTGAAGAAAGGAACAACCCACACTCACTCAGCTATCAATTGTCCCATTAACAATAGCCCATATTAGCAGACTTACTTCATTTCAAACTTCACATTCCTCTAGTAAAGGCTACTTATCGTTATCATCGATATCAATGTCCTCAATAAATGCTTGGTTCGGTCAGTATCAACAATTTTAGCTTCAGAAACTATGTTGGGTTTCAGTTCATAAGTATGAAAAAAAATAACGTAGATAAACAAACAACAGGTGTTTACACATAGTTAATATTGGCACATAGACAAAAGTCTAAGTTGTTGTACAAAGTAAATGTGGTGTGAAATTGAGAATGAAACTAATGCAGACTGAAGCAGAGCTCATAGTCCAGTTAGATAAGGCCTCTTCATAATCCCATCTCTCTCTGTGTAATGCTGCAGCTCGTGGGGAGATCTTGGGCTGTTTCGGCCTGACTGAGCCCAACCACGGCAGTGACCCCGCGGGCATGGAGACCAAGGCCAAGTACAACCCCTCCAGTAGCACCTTCACCATCAGCGGAGCCAAGACATGGTAAGGTTCTAACCTGGGTACCAGTCTATCTATCTGACCAGTCGGCATGTATGTCTGACTGGGTAGGTTCTAGTCTGGGTTACCATACGTTTCTGCTTTAGTTCACTTCTTTGAAAGACCAGGCTAGGTAGGTAGAGTAGTTATGAGTCAACTATAAAATGTCCCAATGAGGAGACATATCCCTTCAGTTATACAGCTGCTGAAAAATGCAGGTGTAACAAACAGTACTTCCACAATGTTTGTTGTCTCCACTGTGGGAACTTTAGGTGGCATGACATGAAGGTTAGATGTACGTGTGACTGTCTCATTTTGGAAAGAACATTATGAGAGGGACCTCATGCACAGCTTCATGCATAGCCATCCATATATAGATGCAGTAACCTTACACCAGTTGTTGGCAAAGCCCACGCCAGACTGTTGGCACTGTTACGTCTCTATATGTGTTTCGTAATGCAAGCAGTAACCCCATTGCCCTTGTATTAAAACTCAGGGCCATAATTATGAGCTCTTATAGTTGGCCCTTTAGCTTTTCCCTGCCTGTGTCCCCCACCATATTATATGCCCTTACCCTCGCATATGATGTAGTTGAACCTATAATACCCTAACTCTCACTATGGGTAACTAACTTAGCGTATTCTCTCCCCTATCCCCCAGGATCACCAACTCACCCGTGGCGGACATCGCGGTGGTCTGGGCCAAGTGTGAGGATGGCAGGATCAGAGGTTTCATCCTGGAGCGTGGCATGAAGGGCCTGGCAACGCCTAAGATCGAGGGCAAGTTCTCTCTGCGGGCGTCGGCCACGGGCATGATCCTGATGGACGAGGTGGAGGTGCCCCAAGAGAATATGTTGCCCAACGTCTCTGGACTGGCTGTGAGTAAGCCTAACTGTTGGACTCAAACACATAATGCTGTTTAGAAATACTGTAAATAAAATGATTTACTATAGGAACAATTCTGACTGAATCAAAGTTGCTGACCGAGATACTGTATGTTTAGAGAACTCTTGAGATTTGATCTAGAAAACAAAGTCAGTTCTCTAAAGATGAAGAAAAGGTGTTCTGTTAAAATATAATATATTGAACTGAACATACTGTATATGTTTCATTTCTGGTCAGGGTCCCTTCGGCTGCCTGAATAACGCCCGCTACGGTATCGCCTGGGGAGCTCTGGGTGCTGCCGAGTTCTGCTTCCACGCTGCCCGCCAGTACACACTGGACAGGTAAACATCTCCCTCCCTACTCATTATGTCATCAACTCTATTAATTCAGAGCCCTTTTTGGTATGAACGGATGAAGTAGCTTGTTCAGGAAGACGTTAGCTCAGTAGTAAAGAGTATTGAAGGGAGTCAAGCTGCCATCCTGGCTCTTCTTTCAGCATTTTAAGACCCTATTATATGTTGCTGACATCTGATTTGTTCTCTTTTGTTTTGGTCTATTCAGGATCCAGTTTGGCGTGCCCCTGGCCAGGAACCAGCTGATGCAGAAGAAGATGGCTGACATGCTGACAGAGATCACCATCGGCCTGCAGGCCTGTCTGGCCCTAGGCAGACTCATCGACGACAAGAAGTGAGTGGAGTCCCTACTGAGTGAGGGAAATGTTTGCTTTTGGATGTGAGGAGAGACTGCAGTGTGTGTTTATGCATTGGTCTGTGTACTAGTTTCATTTTGAATATGTGAAGAGAGACTATCTCTGTGTGTGTACTGTATGTGTCCATCTTTCTTCATTATATTAAACACGGACCTCTATCCTGTCTGTCTTCCCTCCCTCAGAGCGGCCCCTGAGATGATCTCCATGCTGAAGAGGAACAGCTGTGGGAAGTCCCTGGACATCGCCAGGCAGGCCCGAGACATGTTGGGAGGCAACGGCATCGCAGACGAGTACCACATTATCAGACACGTCATGAACCTGGAGGCCGTCAACACATACGAAGGTGAGGAGAAGATTGATTGAATATGGTATTTAAAGGATGGAAAGGTTGGATAGAAGAACAGGGGATTGGAACATGAGCAGAAAGTAGTCTGGATTGGAGAGAGACAATGAGACTGGATGACCAGCAGAGGTCAGTAGTGTACAAATTAAGTGTTACAGATACTTGTTGGTTTTGTGGTATAATTCTCAGTCAGTGGAGGCTGCTGAGAGAAGGACGGTTCATAATAATGTCTGGAACGGAGCAAATGGAATGGCATCAAACACATGGAAACCATGTGTTTGATGTATTTGATACCATTCCACTTATTCAGCTCCAGCCATTACCACGAGCCCATCCTCCCCAATTAAGATGCCACCAACCTCCTGTGCTCTCAGTATGTATGTATTATATATCCCTACAATATCTAATGTAATTTAAATCAAAAGTTTAGCCTCACTTGCACATTTCTCTTATCAAATAATCAACCCACAATGCCGTTGTGTTTGCTTGTTCTTCTAGGTACCCATGACATCCATGCCTTGATCCTGGGCCGAGCCATCACTGGACTGCAGTCATTCACTGTTGAGAAGTAAACGCTCCTCCTAGTCCTCCTATTACAACGGACTGAATAACGGACTTAAAGTAGACTGGGAAAGCCTTGAGCTACCCATCTATCTGTCTTCTGAGAAGTAGTCACTGAGGGTGTGTGCCTGACTGCCGATGGACTTCCATCCCCAAGTGCCTCTGTTTGGTGAGAGTATATTAAAGTAAAAGTCAACCTGAAAGAAACACCGGGTCCAAATATGAGACGGTTTTGTTTTGCTTATGTACCTGTACTCAATCAATCGACGATTGAAATACAATGTCAGCTTGAATGTTGATACAGTAGCTTCAATCTCCTACTACGAAGGGATGTCACAATGCTATGTAGCATGTTGATAAGGGATCTGTATAGATTAGAAAGATGTGTTATGGAATAAGTTAACTTAATGGGTGAGAGGTTGTACAGTATGTATGTGTATCTTTAGAGATTTGTTCACAACTGGTCTATTTGATTTATTTCTAGGTGAAAGAAATGAACTGTACATAAAGCATATTTTGAAATTATGAATTGTATAATTTCGTAATTGTGATACCGACGGCTGACCTAAATCAGTGCCCTTTTTGAGGACAGAGAATGTCCCAATTCAATGATCTGCCGTATCGAAATAGTCATAGGATTAGGGACTCATTTGCAAATGATTTTTTTCTCTCATTATTTCACATTATCTGGTCAAAAAAGCCATTGACACGTAATCACACTAACTGAAATGACAAAGAAGCGAGCCATTGCTTTGTAACAACACACTCAGGTTTATTAACCAAAACAGCACTTACAAAAGCACCAGACTTAAAACTGCAGAGCAGGTATATTTAATCAGCTAGTTAACACTTGAACCAGCACAGTTATACTATAACCAACCACCGCACGGGGCTGGCACAGTACAGTGGGGTCATCAATGGCTGTCCAAAGGCTGTCAAACTACACTTAGAAAAAAGGGTTCCAAAAGGGTTCTTTGGCTGTCCCCACAGGAGAACCCTTTTTGGTTTCCATGTAGAACCCTCTGTGTAAAGGGTTCTTTATGGAACCCAAAAGGATACTACCTGGAACCAAGAAGGGTTCTCCTATGGGGACAGCCAAAGAACCCCTTTGGAACCCTTTAGTGTAGTCACTCAGTACTCCGGTGCAGAGTCAGGCCCCTGTTGAGTCCTGCCAGGGCCTGGGAGACGGCGTGTAGCTCAGTGTTGAGCCTACTGCAGCTCTCCAGCACCAGAGTCAGCTCCTGGAGCGTGGCCTGCATGGCATGGCTGTTTTCCTCATAGACAGTGTACATGTGCTCCTTCATCTGCCCGCAGATCTCACCCACCTGATGGAGAGCATTGACATGGAATAGTATGTAGAGTACGCTATAATGAAACTGTTGGACAGTCTATGACAATGTAGTACAACACAACGGCCTACAAATATAACATACCCATTTATTCATATGTGCATTTGGTTTCTTGAAGTAAATACACATTGGGAAAGTACATTTTGAATTGTTGAGCAACTGGTGTGATAACTATGCCCTATGTACATAGTCATTGAACACTGGTCACTTTAATGATGTTTACATACTGTTTTACCCACTTCATATGTATATACTGTATTCTAGTAAAGGCTTTTCCTATATAACTACTGCTGTACACAGCTTTTCTATTCATATACTGTCCATAATGCCTTTACACACCATCATATACATATATATTTATATTCTGGACTCTGACATTGCTCGTTCTAATATTTTTATATTTCTTAATTCCTTTTTATTTTGGGGATTTGAGTGTATTGTTAGGTATTACTGCACTGTTGGAGCTAGTAACATAAACATTTTGCTACACCCGCAATAACACCTGCTAAATATGTGTACACGACCAATAAAATGTGGTTTGATAAACCGTGATGTTGGTAGTTAGCTACATACCTTTTCCACTAGCTTGTCCTGAAAGTTGTCCATAATCGTCTGGTCCATGGAGCGGCTGTCGTTTATCTTCCCAACCAGGTCCTGGACCTTCTTGCCAATGTCATCTATCCTGGAACTTAAAGCAAGAAAGTACATTTAGTTCATTAATCTTAAATCAACATTAACGCATTTGTTGACTTTCCACAGATGACGTGACTTTCCTTTGAGTTTCTTCCTTTACTATGTGTCCCCAAATCGCGCGATAAATGAGCTGAAACGGAGACCGGGGTAGGACTTGAACTATTCACGAACAAATAAAGAGTCTTGACTAGGGACTTCAATACCTTATCTGGTGTTCCTGACTCTCATCCGTGCTCATGGTCATGGATGAAGATCTCTCACTGGTTGAGTCGTGGTCAGTGCCAAGACCTTCATCAGGGTCCATCTGGGGGCAGGAGACATCCATCTGCAATCACAAGAACATACAGCGGAACTATTAGAATCAACGATGTAAATCCGATTTAACTATCTACTGTAACTAGATATATAATGTCAGAAAAGGTCAATCAATAGCTGTACCTGGGAAGTCTCATGTCTGGGTTTAGGAGTTGATTGTGAGGTGGAAGGCAGCTTGTCAAAGAAAAAGGCATCCATTTGCAGATCTTCAGATTACATATGAGAAATAAATGTGAATGTTCAGACTTTCGCCTTATATCTAGAGGTACAATGGCAATGCACTTCGCGTGACAGAACAGTGGGGGTCGCTGTTTCAGCTAACGTTAACTAACTGTTAGGTAGGTAACGTTAGTGGGTGGATAAGAAATGAACTAGCCAGCTGTGACAGTAGGTTGGACAGGAAACATTTTACTAACTGCACTGGAATGAAAAACAACGAACCCTATAGAAGACAGCTATTTGAAAAGTCTGCTTCTACAGGTAACATTACCTAGTTGGCTAGCTTACGTTATTGCATTTTGTCTAGTACTGCCGTTATTGCATTTTGTCTAGTACTGCCGTTACATTAATTAAAACCCATAGCTCGCTTACACCGACGATGCGGCTTGTTTACAAGCTAACATTAGCTAGCTAGTTTTGGTACTATATCCTGGCTTGCAAGCTAGTTAATAATGGTACGACCTTTTAACAATTATCTGAGTATAATGTTTCAAAAATAGCTAGCTACTTACTACAAGCGTCGTGTAAGAAAAATAAGCCTTTGATTTTGAGATGGAATGTCAAATTGCGCGCCTGTTAGTTTCCCGGGAAAATAGCTAACTAACATTAGCCTCGAGCGCTAGTGGGGCAATATTGAGAGCCTTTCATGGTCAGCTATTTATTTTGAGGGAATAACATTTGATTTGAGTTAACACAACCACAGTCGGACATTAAAAATTCTGCTGATTGTTAATCTAGGTTACTTAGAAGTACAATTCTCTAGTGAATGAAGTAAAACATTTCCTGTTTTACTTCTGAATAGAGTACCATAGTATGAGCCCTAATACCCATAAAACCTGACAGTCAAACACGGAAATGGTTCCAATCGTTTTTCCACCATACATTTTTTCCATAGGGGATTTTAGAAACACTTAAAATGTGGGCTGTGTTTTGTGTAGGCTTAAATATTTTTGTTATTTGTTTAAATTGAACCTCTATTTAATTAGGCAAGTCAGTTAAGAACAAATTCTTATTTACAATGACAGCCTACCCCGGACAACACTGGGCCAATTGTGCACCACCCTATATGACTCCCAATTACATCCGGATGGGATACAGCCTGGATTCGAACCAGGGATTGTAGTGAAACCTCTTGCACTGAGATGCAGTGCCTTAAACCTCTGCGCCACTCGGGCTTACCCTGGCATGATGTTTTGATAACCGTGTAAATCTCTTTAGGACAAGGTGACTACTATTACAACTTTCCAGAGTAAGTTGAAAGCTGGACTGAGTACCCCACAGTTTGGGAACCGCTGGTCTAGTGGACTCCACTCCATGGTGAAGGAGGTTTATGTAGATTCCACCAACGGAGTGGAGCAGAGACCAGGCTTTGTGTAATCTAGCTCAGACTACATCGATACGCCCAAGGTCAATATAAAAAAATTATAATAATATGAATCACCTACCTGGTACTTATGTTTGTCCTCTGTAGTTGCATGCCTGTCTTTGTTTGGTGAAATCCATATTTTTTCAATAAATGTTAATCAAATAACTACTGACTGTTTGCTCATTGCTGCTAAGATGGCAACTCAGCAAAAATGCACATGTGCCAAGTGAATCTCAACAAGGAAAGAAATCGGTGGTTGTATTTGATTGACATTTATTGAAAAGGTATGGATTTCAGCAAACAAAGAAATACACACAACTACAGAGGACAAACATATGTACAAGGTAGTCATTTCATATTATATATATTTTTAAAGTATTCACCTTGGGCGAATCGATGTAGTCGGGGATAGATTCCACAAAGCTTGGTTTCTGCTCCACTCCGTTGGTGGAGTCATCAGAAACTTCTTTCACAATGGAGTGGAGTTTAGTCCGCTATCCGTTGTCATGTGTTGCTTATAACTCAGAGGATGACTTCCAGAGAGTGACGAGGGGATGAATAAACCCATCAACTTCGAGACAGACTCTTGACTTGAATGATGCAATTCATGTTCCACTTATAAAAAATAAAATGCGCATGAAACTCAAATTAACAAATCCCCCCTGTCGTTTTACAAGATATAACCCTTGGAAATAGTTCAACATTTAATTTGGGAGGTATTTAATCTTTTACACGTGTAAAATATAGAAATCGGACAGTCAAATGCACAAGGCATATAATTAGGCACACCTCTCAATTTTTTGGTGTGAAATTGCGCAAACTCAAAAATAATGCGGTGCCCAACACGGAACCCAAACCGGTTGTGCGCGTGCGCCATCGTGCATAACTGTATTTTGTCCTCCCACGCCAAAAGCGATCACAACACGCAGGTTAAAATATCAAAACAAACTCTGAACCAATTATATTAATTTGGGGACAGGTCGAAAAGCATTAAACATTTATGGCAGTTTAGCTAGCTAGCTTGCACTTGCTAGCTAATTTGTCCTTTTTAGCTAGCTTGCTGTTGCTAGCTAATTTGTCCTGGGATATAAACATTGAGTTGTTATTTTACCTGAAATGCACAAGGTCCTCTACTCTGCCAATTAATCCACACATAAAACGGTCAACCGAATCGTTTCTGGTCATCTCTCCTTCTTCCAGGCTTTTTCTTCTCTTGACTTTATATTGCGATTGGCAACTTTCATAAATTAGGTGCATTACCGCCACTGACTTCGTTCATCTTTCAGTCACCCACGTGGGTATAACAAATGAGGAGATGGCACGTGGGTACCTGCTTCTATAAACCAATGAGGAGATAGGAGAGGCAGGACTTGCAGCGCGATCTGCGTCAGAAATAGACCTGACTTCTATTTTAGCCCTTGGCAACGCAGACCCTCGTTGGCGCGAGTGAGCAGTGTGGGTGCAATAATTGAATAACATAGATTTCTAAATATATTTTGCAACGCTTGCACACGCGAGCGGTGTAGTCAGCCTGTTATGGGATTCCACTTCGCTATGAGGCCAGCGGCGTTGCTGGCCTGGTCAAAGTGGTTATTGGAGGGTCTAATTTAGAGCTGGGCGAAATATGGATAAAAATCCATATCGCAAAAAATTGCCTAAATTGATGCGATAACGATACATAGAACAATAAGTTTATAACGATGTGCACCACAGTTTTTCTAATCATCCTTTAAACTACTACTACTAGTTTGATGGTTGTAGCCATTGTCCCATTAACAATCACACATATTAGCAAACATATTTAATTTCAAACTTCATATTTTAGTATATGCTACTTATCATAATGAACGTTATCAGCAAAATAGCTGCGATAAGTTATCGGTATGGTCGGTGTTAATCATTTTCAGTTTATCGTCCCAGCTCTAGTCTAATTAGTCCCTACCGTACTCCCTACATAATTTTCACTCCCTCAGCTTCGAGGGACACTTGTGCATATGGCGGAGGCGCGTGTGAATGCAAATGGAGGGCCGAGGGGCATGGGGAAGAGGGTGATTTGGGATTCAGTCATTACCTTTGTGCAAAGGAAGGAAGCAAATATAGCCAATTTTGAATCTAGTGGAAACCTTTTATCATCTGCACACAGGCTTTAAAATCACTGCACCATTTTAAGCACCGCCTTCAGTGAATAATAAATGCCCAAAACCCAAAACCAGGAACTACTGCTGCTCGTAATCACAATTCCACGTGAGCCTTGACAGATTCTCGCCGTTTCATCTGTCCACGAGAGATTAGCTGATTGTCAACCGACACTACCTTCTTTTGCGTTGACTTCTGTTCTGATCCTCTGGTTTGATCATGGGGGAGTGGATTAGGGGGCGGGACTACCCAAGGTTTCTTGTTCTCTCACAGTAATCTGCCAATTCTGCCTCGGTGCGCTATTCTCTCATCGCTGTTACCACAGGGTACTGCCAGAGCGCCTTCAGCACCCTGGACAGTGGCCACCGCACGTGCTCTCCGACCTACGCTAGATCAAGCTCTCCTGCTAAGGAACCTCCCCTGCTTGCTCACCTAGGCAACACTGGAACACTTTTTCAAAGGGTTATGCGTGATCACATATCCCAAAATAATCAAACATAAAAGAACAGGTGGTTGTGAAGACATGATCAAAGTTGAGGATTTTGGCGGACAGCATTCACTTTACAATTGAGTAACTGAAATTCCAAGGTGAGCGTTTTATGTTTTTCCCTCAGCCTATTTGTGTTAAGAGGTGGTACTTGAAATCAGTCTCTAACAATGACTCATTTTCTTTTCATGATATTGAGTGAATAATATGCCACACATTTGTTTTTGTGTCCATTTGTTGAAATGAATACACAGTCAGTTAATGTACTTCTTATTCTGTGTATTTAAGTCTGCATGCAGCATTGACTCATTGAAAGGCTTGGATAAGAGAATCCTACAACCTCGGGACATTGTGGAGTAACTTTGTGAACGTTGTGAAGGAACTCATCGCAGAAAACATCCTGCATTACAAAGCAGCGGAACACCGCCAACATGGACGTCGTGAAAAGTTTCAACTTAACAGACAAAGCAGGACATTTGATAAAAATCTTTATTAATGATGAGGATATTCTCTATAAGGAATATAAGCCTCCTCCTAGGGACATTATCCAGCTGCCTAAATCCATGCTATATCTGCTGATGGCAGCTGTCGTGGTGGTGGCTGTGGCTTACGCTATCGTCGGTCACCTCATCAAGGACCTGGCCCTGGACATAGCAGGTAGTTGGGGGGGACTTTAAGGACAAGGGATGTTACTTGAGATTGGGATTAACCTAACGGGTTACCTGCGCTCAGTACTCAGTACTATATAGATCAGAGTTTTAAAGAAAAATATGGAAATATAGCAGATAGTTAATCTCTTGGAGGGAATTTAAGGACATGGAATGTTACTCGAGATTGTGATTAGCTTAATAGGTAACCTGCACATACTGTAATAGTGTTCTAGTTTAAAGTTCCAGTACTATATTGATCACAGTTTTAAGTAGAAAGAACATACTGTATGTAGTGTACACTGGAGTGTATCAATCTATTGATGGATAATTGTACATTTGAGATATGTTTTAGTCTATTAGGTTTCAGACTGTACAGCAGTTGAAAGGTTAGAGGGGGGTTACCTAGGGGATAAGGAATGAGATTCAGACTAACATGTTGACTGCACACATGATTATGTATAACTTCATCAGCACTGTAGGCTAGAGTGGAGTATTAGTAGATCATTGCAATTGCAGAATTTCTTAGAGAAGATACTTTGGACCCATTGACTTTATGTTAGCAGGTCTCTGTGGAAAACAATTTTGACTTAAAGCAAATGTAATGCTTTTGAGGGAGAATCTACTGTATAGAAGGGATTGTGTAATACCGGCCCCCATTCGTTTCTATCCTACTAATCACCGAAGAGCCGCGGATAGCCTATGCTCCTTGAGGCATGATCGGCCTAAGTAGGTACAAAGTAGGCCGTAAATCACACCATCCACCTCTCTCTATCCACAGACTGCCTGCTGAAGACATGTTGTACCCATTGTGTTTCTATTGTTTAGCAGGCCTCTGAAAGATTTGGATGTGATAATAGCCTACGTTTTATGAACTGGGGAAACCTAGGAGAAAGGAGTCATATCTCTAACCACCATTCATTTCTATGCTACTAATCACACCATTTACCCCCTTTTCTCTCGCTCTCTCCACACAGACTGCCTGCTGGGTCCCGTGGAGCCTGACCCCCTGAAGGATGGTGACCTGAAGCCCTGCGGTCCTTCCCACATGCCCCCCATCATGACCAACTCCCACCACAACGCCTTCCACGTCTGGGACACAGACAACGTCATCATCCCCATGACCCCCATCGAGGGGAGCCCTCTGGCCAGCCCGCTGCTGAATGTCATAACCCACATACCCTCCTTCTTCCCGCACTCGCTCAGCGTCAACAGCCCTGCGTTGAGCCATTCCCTACCTGGCCGAGAGATTAGAGAGTCGGATGCCTAAGGCCGACCACTGGAGGCAGGTAGCCTAGCGGTATGAGCGAAATGTCGCTAGTAATGGCCAACTCTGGCCATGACCCCAGTCTCCGAGGGTGTCTCAGGGAAAGTGGGATATGCGAAATCACATTTTCCAATTCACACACTTGTACATGTGTGAAATAGAACACATATAAGCACCGACCCACAAGATACGGTGAAATAACCACAAAGAGAGCAAGAGGCCTAGGGACCACCCATGGGATGATGCAATACTTACTTTATCAAAGGTGACCCACCTGCTCTGAAGATGGAGGATTGTTTAGCATGAGTGTCTTGTCTAGAATAATCAGCCGCCATTCAAGGCACGGTGCAATAACACTAATTTTAAAGGTTATTTTGAGGACAGTAGGCTTACAGTCAGAAAGGTACATTTTAATACAGTACTGGTAAACCATATTTAGTTAGCTATTCCATTAGCGGTTATTCTGGTGTTCATCTTAATTTGATTCATATGGCATTTTCAGTACCAAACCTGTAGCATGCTAGCAGATCCCCATAGACGTCCAGTCATTGTATTGGCACATAGCATTGGCTTGTGAAACTACCTCTATTTTCCTTCATACTCTTACTGGACAGAGAGACATAAAAATGGTATCCACAAGTTCATCTAACTCGGGGGAAGTAGATAAAGGGCCTCATTGCCAAAATCCCGAAGTATCCCTTTAACAGTACCAAACTTCCTTGTTTAGCCTCAACACATCCCATCCCAAAATGTCAGAGGAGCAAAAGAAAGACTTTTTAATGTTTTGGGTACATCATTGTGTATTCACCGGGTGAAAAGAAAATCACGGGACATCGTAGGACTGCACACAATCGATTGACGGTTTTATGCCGCTTTTGTAATTTCACCAACTTGGTTGGAGAGTTACAGATATCCGTCAAGCTTAATGTATATGGATGGACCTTTTCTGGAGTTGGCCAAAGTGGACATATTCTTCACATCTTTCCTATCAAGGAAACCCCAGTTGAACAGGCAGGGATACTGCTTCACTTGGCCAGGTTTCCCTTGGCAAAGAGGTCTTCTGACCTCAATGGGACCATCTGGTTAACTAAAGGTGAAACTAAAGGGGAATCTGATTTAAAACCAAAATTGGTGGGAGCAGTGCAATGACGGAAACGGAGTAATGGAAGCGTTACCTATCATCCCTCTTTAAAGCTTGAGGGGATAGCTTAAGATTGACCGACAGTTGTGTATTAATGGCGATGGGACAAGGAGAGGGATGCCGGACTTCCCCTGTGAACTTTCCATCGGATTTGTGCCAAGTCACCACACTTCCTTCCTCTCTTTGACACCACCATACTAGTGACTTTTCCTCCTCGAGCATTGAAACACTAAAACTACCAATAAACACAGAAAAACGGCCACATTTGCGTGCTTTATAATGAATCTAATGTTGAGTGTTCAGTAGGCCTATATATATGTGGTCTATTATTTCTTTACCAGTATGGGTGTCAAAAGCAAAGGCAGCTGGTGGCATCTTAATTGGGGAGAACGGTCTCATAACTATGGCTTGAACAGAATGAATGGAATGGTATCAACCACATGGTTTCCATGTTTTTGTTACCATTACATCGACTCCATTCCAGCCATTATTATGAGCACTCCTCCCCTCACCAGCCTCCTGTGGTCAAAAGTTATGGTAAAGTGAGTGTAACATTCAAAACTTCAACTAAAAGAGGACTTTGTGTAAATATATGTTCGTGCGAATATGGTATTAGATTCATTCTGTTTGATAACACCTGATACTAAGGTTATTTCCAGGCTTCAGCAGGATTAGCTTAGTTGATTTACTAATTAACTAGTAGGGTTGAATTAATTCAGTTAAGAGGGGTGAGGTTAGGTTAAGGTGAGTCTGTGATTCCCATACAGGTGGCCTGGGAAGAGGTTCGTGATAGGCCTATCTAAACAGTATTTTAAGTGGAAACACTACCTTATTCAAACAAATACTAGAGGGTAAGCACACAGTAGTAGAATTCAAGTACAGTGTAGTATATTTCAATCCTGTTGCTTCCTGTGGCTAGTTATGTTCCATAATTGATGCAGTTTTCCAGAAAGGAATAATGTTACACAACTTAAAACAAACAATTCTTATTTAAGCTGGATGTTACCTGATATTGCATGTAGGATTTGATACTGTTATGCTATTTTATAGCTTTTATCGCCACGCTTGATGCCGACTGCGCTCATCCCATCTGTGCGGGTCTTTCAAGTGCCTGTCTTCCTTTATTGGGAGAGCAGAAGAGGGGGATTAAAGAGAGAAGATTACACACGCAGCTTAGCCCTCTCTAATACAGACTCCTTTTATTACTTTTCAGACAGGGAATTAGAGGCTCAGAGAGCAGTTTAATCTGAGGCAGAAGCTCAGAACCTCACAGACAGCTGTTATGGAATGATCTTATCAGGGCAGCAGCTTAGTGTACCAACGGGAAATGAGATGTATTGTCACGTTAGTCTTGATGGATCCATCCACAGTGTTCTCCCATCTCAACCATTGATTGAGATGGTTGAGATTGGCATAGTCTGCCATCCTAACTGAGCTGCCGGAGAGGAAGGTAACTAACTGTTCAGGGATGTGACCATGAGACCAATGGTGATTAAAACAGCTGTTTCCTTCCTCTCTGGCAGCTCAGTTAGGATGGCAGAACGTCACACTATTACTATGGAGACGGAACAGAAGTTCATCTGAGTTAATTTCATCCCCAGCTTTGGAGGACAAAGCTCAACCTCATATAGGGTAAACCTATCAAACTATTAGTGTTACTGTCGGTTGGATTATAAACCTTGACTCAACTGTTCGACCATGACCAGAGGATGTAAACCAACTACTCTGTACACATTTTAATAGTAAACTATATATGAGAGAATGTGTGTAAGTTGACAAGAAATATCAAAGACGACACCTGCAAGACCTCTTGGGGTGGTGATGTATATCACATTGTCTTGGGCAGTCAGCACATGGCTGAAGCTACCTGCCGTATTAAGAGCAGATCTAGGCCTAATAAAAAGCATAAGCCCAGCAGTGACACTGTTTAGACACGTTGGCGTTGGGAGTAGGTATCGCTCCACACCGGTAAAGAGGGCTTAATGCAGGACTAATGAGGACTCCGCAAAGGTCGTTCTGACTCAGACTAACTGGGACACTGCTAGAGTTCCACTTGAATGTTCTAGAACTGATTCTAGAATTTTTATGTAAAGTTTCTAGAATGTCAATGTGCGAGAGACAGTTTTACTGGATGATTTTTAACCACTCATAAACGTGTTTATACAAGGAAAATGTATGTTTAACTTGGTTATCCAATAAAGATCAGGCCCGGATGTCAGTCCACAGTGGGAGAATAGGCCTGCTAGGTAGAGATACAGTATAACCACTGCGGTAGAGGGCATTTTGGGATAATCCTAAAACGGATTGGAACATGTGACGAGTGGATAACCGATCCCTGCAGTTTGGGACATTGTAGTGACTGGTAGGTTTGGCCAAACTGGAGGATTCCCATTTTTCTACACCTGTGATGGTGCATGCAAAGTCGTGCTGTGATTTAACTATTGTAGGGAGACAGCCAAATTATACAAAAAGCACAGCTGGTTTGGGGGAACATTGTGTGTAGACAATTGATTTTTGACATCCTCAGCTATATGGGTAATGAAATGTCTTCATAAAGTTGCAGTTACCATAATGCTGGAAGAGATACAAAGTTTCATGGCGTTGCAATAAACATGCTACAGTATCTAATAATGTAAACATGTTACAGTATCTAATAATGTAAACATGCTACAGTACCTAATGTAAACATGCCACAGTGTCTAACAATGTAAACATGTTACAGTACCTAATGTAAACATGCTACAGTATCTAATAATGTAAACATGTTACAGTATCTAATAATGTAAACATGTTACAGTACCTAATGTAAACATGCTACAGTATCTAATAATGTAAACATGCTACAGTACCTAATGTAAACATGCTACAGTATCTAATAATGTAAACATGTTACAGTACCTAATGTAAACATGCTACAGTGTCTAACAATGTAAACATTCTACAGTACCTAATAATGTAAACATGCTACAATATCTAATAATGTAAACATGTTACAGTACCTAATGTAAACATGCTACAGTGTCTAATAATGTAAACATTCTACAGTATCTAATAATGTAAACATGCTACAGTATCTAATAATGTAAACATTCTACAGTATCTAATAATGTAAACATTCTACAGTATCTAATAATGTAAACATTCTACAGTATCTAATAATGTAAACATTCTACAGTACCTAATAATGTAAACATTCTACAGTACCTAATAATGTAAACATGCTACAGTACCTAATGTAAACATGCTACAGTATCTAATAATGTAAACGTGCTACAGTGTCAATATAATATAACAATATAAGGGGCGGCAGGTAGCCTAGTGGTTAGAGGTTTGTACTAGTAACCGAAAGGTTGCAAGATCGAATCCCCGAGCTGACAAGGTAAAAATCTGTCGTTCTGCCCCTGAACAGGCAGTTAACCCACTGTTCCTAGGCCGTCATTGAAAATAATAATTTGTTCTTAACTGACTTGCCTGGTTAAATAAAGGTACAAAAAACATGCTACAGTATCTAATAGTGTTTAACAAGGGCTACAAAGTCAGGTACAAATATATGTAATTATATCTATTCATTAATTACATTAACAGTTCAGACAGCCCGGTATAGTCTCAGGTTAGTCAAAACAGAACGTTGTAATCAACCCTACCTATGACCCTGAAAGGGGAATCTCACTCAACTCTTGTTTGGTATTTAAACTTGACTGCTGACATGCAAAACATTTTGGGACTGAATCAACAGTGGACTAATGAAAAAAAATACCAAAGTATAATTTTGAAGTGGAATTCCACATTAAGGTTTTGACCCCATGCTAAGAGGACCTGGTTCCATGGTGTGACTGACTCAGGCATCTGGCTACATGACCTGTTCTCAGTAAGTCTCTGGCCCTATCCCGTTCTATCCCTGTCCTGCTCTCAGGTCAACTAAGCTCAGCTCCCTACTGTACCTGCCAATGCCGTGACGATTGCAACCGGATGATCCGGGCCTGCCTGGCTACTACACAATTGGCTTATATTTCAACTTTAACCATTTTTATTTTCTAGTGTACTTCATGATTTGAATGCATACATTGGTAAATAAAAAATGGATTGTGCAATGTGGCCAAGGATAAGATGTTGGCAAGGTATTGTAGGCTACCTCACACAACATGCATTGACATCAACCTAGGACAATACTGGTACGGTGTGTTTGGGTTCAATCCTATTGGTGGGTCTTGACAGTGCCAACACCATTCAGCCCTGATCCCTATTGGTCTTCTATTGGCAGCAGACCAAGAGGCTCTCTTCACCAATGGAAGTAAGTGCATGGTCAGCAGCACAACCAGAGACAGCCTACTCCCTCATTTTATCTGGTTCATATGCAGTCAATGAATAAAAGCAGACCAGACCCAGACGCTAATGCATTGGTGCCTACAGTATGGGAGCGCCACCCCTTAAGCGGACAGTAACTGACCATTTTAAGACAGCGGGACATCATTTGCCCACCATCTTTAAAAAGAGCATGGTCAGCAGCACTCACCCTAACTTCAACACGACCACCTCTGCTCCCTACAGCCAGTGGGTTCAGGGGGTCATGGAGAGACGGGCATGTATTTTATATCTAAATAGAGCAAATGTTGTTTGAAAAGAAGTGGCGCAGACGTCAAGCTGTCCAACTAAGACCAATTGGATCATGACGTTTGGACTTACGTGAACACCCTTCAGTTGAGTTATTACAGTCATCAACCCTTGTCAGAGCCTGGCCTTTGAGTCAATTAATTTAGGACACTGGAATACGCTTCGTCACTGTTTCTTAACTAGCGGTGCAGTGAAATAGCCTAATCACCAGAGGGCAGCATGTACAAGGATAAATAGATGACTTGGTCCATCAACGTCAATGTAATGGGCTAATGCTGAGGCCCAATATAGCAAGCCCTGAAAGATTGGCATCAATATGTACAAACTACAGGAAAACAAATCCAAAAGGTTATTTATTCTTTAAAACGAACACAAAAAAATCTTACATTTAAAAAAAAAAATTAAACATCCTTTCATTAATTTATTAAAATACATTATTCTCCTTTATGCTACATTCGGGCAAACTCATAATGCCAAGGTTGTTTTCTAAAAACTCATCCACCAAACATGAGCTATAATAACTGCCAGTCTGTATCCACACCTCAGCCATCCAACCTATTGTACATGGTCAATATCTAGCCCTTACGAAGGACTACATTTGAGTAAATTGTACTTTGACAGAATTGAACTGCTAAAGTAGAAGTATTGTAAAATAAATCAATGTAGTCCTTAATTTAAGGGCTAGGTCATATATACAGACACGTCAATTGTGACCGTTTACGTCGTCATCTCTTCCACATGGGCTAATCCTTGTCGTCGCTGCCATTTTGGTCATCGTCGATGTCCCTGCGTGGCAAGACAGTGCGGTACAGAGACGTCCCTTTAGCCTGGATGAAGGTGAGGGTCATCTTGTCCTTGGTTACCTTCAATACAAGACAACTTTATTGATCCCCTCAGGGAACGGCAAATGTACGTCTGAAATGGCACCCTATTCCCCATGTAGTGCACTATTGACCAGAGACTATTGAGAATAGTCTGCCATGTGACACATCCAAAGTCTGTCTTCAAGTATCAAAAACACAAACAGTATACAGATAAGACAATTCAATAAAACACTAGAATGGACAATTCTATTTATGACTGACCTCTCCGTGGACAAAGCCTCCCAGGGTAGAAGCCTGGCCTGTAAAAAACTTGAGGGTGTCTTTGGGGACATGTTGCCAGTGACGCCTGTCTGGGTCCAGGAAGTTACCGGCACCGCTTACTACATAGCCCACACCAGACTCCTTCAGGTACTGAGGAGAGAATAGGGAGGGGGAAATCAGTCAGGGTCATGTTTGGCAGAGCTCAAACATTTAAAAACAGCCACTACCTGAAAAGATATAATTGTGTTGAATATTTTTCTACAGTTAGCCATTCCGAACGATACCATGATGCAACTTAAAAACCTCTTAAGGATCCACCCTTTTTTTTCAATTTTCACCTAAAATGACATACCCAAATCTAACCTTCTGTAGCGCAGGCCCTGAAGCAAGGATATGCATATTCTTGGTACCATTTGAAAGGAAACACTTTGAAGTCTGTGAAAATGTGAAAGGAATCTAGGAGAATATAACACAATAGACCTGGTAAAAGATAATACAAAGGAGGAGAAAAAAAACTTCTGTATTTTTTTTGTACCTTCATCTTTGAAATGCAGAAGGCCATAATGTATTTTTCCAGCCCAGGTGCAATTTAGATTTGTCATTAGATGGCAGCAGTGTATGTGCAAAGTTTTAGACTGATCCAATGAACCATTGCATTTCTGTTCAGAGTTTTGTATCAAGACTGTCCAAATGTGCCTAATTTTTCTATTAATAACTTCATGTTCAAAATTGTGCACTCTCAAACAATAGCATGGTATTCTTTCACTGTAATAGCTACTGTAAATTGGACAGTGCAGTTACATTAACAAAAATGTAAGCTTTCTGCCCATTTCAGATATGTCTATGTCCTGGGAAATGTTCTTGTTACTTACAACCTCTTGCTAATCGCATTAGCCTACGTTAGCTCAACCGTCCCGTGGAATGGTCACCGATCCTGAAGGAGTTTTAACATTATCCATCAATAAATCGAGAATGCTAAAGTGACATGCTAAAGTAAACAATCTTCCATATGGCCTTCCTTGAACAGCAACCCTCTAGTTGATAGAATAGTTGGTTACACCACTAGTGGTTTAGGAGAAGACTATGCAAAATTAAGTTTCAAAACCTCCACAAACCTGCAGGTTGTGGTCGTGACCACAGAAGTATGCAGTGGCCTTGTGTTTGACCAGAAGGGGGCGTAGTCTCTTCAGGAGGCACTCTGTGGGGCCGTGCTCAGACACTGACCACACCGGGTAGTGACCAGCCACAAGCAGGAAGTCAGCCTTGGACTGTGCCATCCTCTGTTGCAGCCAGGTCAGCTGGTAGGTGGATACAGTAAATTAAGACTTAGTTATTGATCATTTCCTCTATTACATTGTTTTTTGAATTTGATGGAGAATTTGTCAGCAGTTGCAATTAATTAACCATAAGGACAAGAGAAGAATAACAAAAGTGTAAAAAGTACATCCAGTTGCAACAATGGTCAGGTTGACAGGGTCGGTGGAACAAAGAAAGTCAATAGAATCTCAAATCCTAAAGTGACTTTAAAAGTTCAAGCCAAAAACATTTTATTTAACAAAGCTCAGAATAATCTGTGTACCTGTCGGTTGGCCTCAATGGTGCTCAGGGGTCCGCGGGGCTTCTCATCAACGTAGTCGTCAGAGTTACCACACAGCATCACTGTATCCAGCATCATGATGCTCAGAGTGCGCTTGGTGTTGGGGATACGGAAGTTCAGCTCGTAGTAGTAGTGAGGGAACCGCCTGAGGGAGGATTGAGGCTCAATGAATGAAGACTGATCAATCAAGGTAGAGATAGAAACAGCTCAGTGAAACGGTCTGCATCCCAAATGGCACGCTAATCCCAACAGTGTACACTATTTTAGACATTTGGGATGCAGACTAGGGTGATGCAGTGAAAAGTGATTCTGCTGCATAATACAACATTCATGATCAACAGAGATGCGAATAAAAGTTTTTATGCTGTCAAAGACTTGCATAAGTTCTAAGCAAAGACAGTGGATAAATGAAGATGTCCCACTCAGGCCGTTTACCATTGAAAAAAAGGGTCACAGTTCCGTTCTGCTGAAGGAGTGGCTGTCCCATAGGCACCAATGCATTATCAGCTGGGTCTTGTCTGCTTAGTTCATGAACCAGAAAAGAGGAGTGAGTGAGATGTCTCGCCTCTGGTCTAAGTGTCCGTTTCTTACCATCTGTCAGACTTGCGGCTGTAGTCGATCTGAGCCTTGACGTTGCCCTTATGGTCGTGGTTTCCAGCCAGGATGTACCAGGGAATGTTGAGAGAGTCAGCCGTGTACACGCGCTCAAAGGTATCCTGAGAGGGCAGAGGTCATTTTAGACAGATTGATAAACAAGCGCATTCCCATTCTGTTTGCAAACCATACACCTTTCAAATTCCTTAAGACGTAACAGACACCGCAACTAACCATTAGGATCAGAAAAACATTCACAGCAAAGAAAGTAAAGATATTTGATCCATTTTGCCATAGCTGGAGTACAGCTGGAGTTACTCTGCTTAACAACTGACCTGGAATCTTGGAGAATCTGCACTGTTCACTCCAGAGTAGTAGAAGTTATCACCCAGGGCCAGAACAAAGTCTGCGCCCATCTGCTCTGCTATCTTGCCCATCTCCCAGGCCGTAGCCTTCTCCACCCGTGTGATGTAGGGAGGGTAGGGCACCCCGCCCCAGTCCCCCAGAGCCAGGAACCGGATGGACGTTTGGTTCTCTGGGGGAGAAACAACCACCATACATGTAGTATTATAGCCATTTAACAGACACTTTTAACCAAAGAAATGTACAGTTCAAGTGTATGAGGCCCATGCAGGAATCAAACCCATTACATCCTCCAACAAACACATAGCATCTCAGGACAAGGTAGTGTATATAGACAACTTACTATAACAGATTGATTTGTAGCCAAATGGGATGTGTCAGTGGAAGTATAACTGAAAAGCAGTGGGCTGGTGGGAGGTGCTATAGGAGGATGGGCTCAGTGTAATGTCTGGAATGGAATCAATGGAACAGAGTCAAACATGGGTTTTCCATTTGTTTGATACCATTCCATTCCAGCCATTACATGAGACAGTCCTCTTATAGCACCTCCCACCACTGTTGAAAATGTACATACTGCTGCTTTGCTCCAGGTCCTGGAAGACAGTGGGGAAGCAGTGGACCACAGTGAGGGCAGTCAGCAGGAGGGTGAACAGGGGAAGGGCCATCTGAAGGACAAAAACAATTCATGATAACTTGCTTGTCCAATGTTAGGACTATAGAAGAACTGAAAATACTCTGATATGGCACTACAGATTGTAGCATTCTCCCTGACAAAGCACAAACTACAGATTGAAACTAAAACATGCCAACTCAGCACAAGCAATAACCTCACATTGCACCAAGCATGAAAACTACCACAAGTAACCAAGGCTCTCGCATCATGTGTTGACAGACTCAATTCTCTATCTTCCCCAGAGCAAGCACCCCTTCTTGTAAGTCCAAAATGGCTGCTTATTGATTGTTAAGTGAGTTGACCAATCCCAGTTGGGACTCGCTGTTGCCAGTCAGAGTTCTAGTACCACTGTGGTAGGGAAGATAGAATACAGCTTGTCAGAGTTGACCATTCATAGCAGGTTAGGATAATTAGGTTAATGTTAGGGTTAGCTAAAATGCTAACAAATTCAACTTTTGAATTCAATTTGACATAAGCTGTATCCTGTCGAACCATGACCCAGGGAAGGGTCATGACTCGTGATCTCATCTCTCTCATGCCCGTTGTATTAGAAGTGTCAAATAATGAATCTAGCAGAAGTTTTGTACCTAACAAACTATTTCAAATAACCTACATCTCACCTACAGAACTACTTCTCCAAACCCCAGATACAGAGCAGTCAACTTTACATGAAGTAAAAACAGAAAATGCAGATCTATTTAGCAAAAAACAAATAGCCAGCCATATTCCTTATGAAAAAATCCTGAAAGTGCCATTTCTCCTACACTGAAACCCTACAGGTTGATAAGAATGTTATGTAAATACACTCACTGTGATGTTGGTGAGGTGTCCTGAGTGTCCTACTGCAGCCGGGTCAACAATGTCTGTCTATTCAGTCTCCACTCCTCTTTTATCAGATCCTGATTGAACAAAGGTAACCCCAGGGCCACCCCCAGCCACACCCAACCCCACCCCCAGCCACACCCAACCCCACCCCCAGCCACACCCAACCCCAGCCACAACCCCAGGCCAGTCTGTGATCAAGCCCAGACTACGACCATGCCACTGGAGCATGACAGTTGCTCACACTCTTCACCCGAGTCAGTCTTGGGACCAGAGGAGTGCTGGCATGTGACTGACATTGGTTATAAAAGCTAATGGTCAGACTCCACATTTTCCACCTCAGTGTTTCTCCTTTTCTATCTCTCAAACCTTTTTCTTCTCTCCTCTGTTTGCTCTCTCCTTATCCTCTGTTCACCAGTATCTTGAAGGCTTGATGGATTGCTTTTGAGCAAGGGGTCTTATTCCTTTTCTTGGAATGCACCCCCCATATGTTTGCAAAAAAAATAAGTAGTTTACTTATCAGTGCTTATAAATCACAGCTAGTTTCACTTCACTGTTTACTACTGTACATTTACCTCTATGAACCCACCAGGCCCCACCTAGCAGCATTGTGTGACCTTGCCATATTCACTCATCTGTCAATGTATGGGCAGATTCTGAGAAACATGACCTGAGAGGTCCTGAGGTCAAAGGAGCTGCACATCAATGATCTAACAGTACGTGTCAAACCACAGATTATCCATTATATTGACCAGGTACTCAATTGGCCGCTCTAACAATGAAAATAAATGTCTTCACAAATGGAAGGGATCAGGTGGGACCATTCTGGCTAATGTGTTTGGACACACCTACTCATTCCAGGGTATTCTTTATTTATTTCTACATTGTAGAATAACACAGAATAACACTTTTTTGGTTACTACATGATTCTGTGTCATTTCATTTTTTTTTGTCTTATTCCACAAATGTAGAAAATAGTAAATAAAGAAAAACACTTGAATATGGTCCAAACTTTTGATTGTTACGGTCTATCTATACACACACACACACACACACACACACACACACACACACACACGTATATAGCAGCATTGTATAGATAGATATCTATATTGATTACTTTTTCAATGCTACTTTTAACTTATCCAATCAGAGCTGTGAAACACAGAGGGACTTATGAGGTCTCCATGTTTGCAGCAGACACGATCACAGTTCAATAGAAATGCTGGTGGCGAGTGATTGATCCGTTTGATAAATTCCAATAGTGTTTTTTCTCAAATTTGTCAGTAGACTCAGAACAACCTAAGCATTACAAAACGTACATTAGATCAAATAAGCCATTACATTTTTTGTTAACCAAATTCAACACTCATTGACCTCCACACAAAAACTACTAGCTTGGCAAAAGAAAAAAAACACAGCATCTCTGGTCAAACTTATTCCATGATAACCCACAGCCTTTCGTTCCTCCCTTTTACTTGATTGATGAATTAAGGTCACTAATTAGTAAGGAACTCCCCTCACCTGGTTGACCAGGTCTTAAACAAAAAAAACAGCAGACAATAGGCCCTTCATGGAATGAGTTTGACACCCCTGTAGTAGAACAGGACAGAGAATATGTATGGAGGTTAATCAGAATTGTGGGAAAAAGCTGTGAATAAAACAGTATTGCATGTATATGGGGCTATATTAAAATGTACAATTTACACCACAATGGATGTTCTTCATTTATGTCATATGGTTTTTGAAGAATGATAAACAAGCAGACGTTCTCAATTAACTGATAGTTGTAAGTTGCAAATAAACTCTTCTAGCTACAGTACATACAGTGACAGTGGGGTATGGTAGGCCAGGCTCTAGAACCACAATGAGGAAGTGCATTCAGTGGCTATTGGCTAAGAGTAGAAACTAAAGCATAGCATACCTTCAGAGAAAGCCTTTGGGTCATTGGCTCCCAATGCATGAGCCATGATCTGCATCGTAATGTTACTTGTGAGGATCATCCCTGGTATTTTAAAGTGCTGCTCAAGATAAGCTAGCTACATAGTCTTTCTAGGCATTTAAAATGTAACCACCGCCAGTCAGGTCAACTATAGGATTCAGTCTATATTCAATACAGAACTAAATGTTATTTATTACAAGTTGGCCCGCAGCATGAAAACATGTCAGGGGATCGGTTGCCATGTGGAGAAGAAGCCTAAACACAGTAAACCTGGGTTCAATAACTACTTGATACCTTTCAAATACTTTGAGCGTTTGCTTTAGGCTGCCTGGAGTTTGAGTTTGCACATTTGGGACCTTTCTATTGTTTGCATTGCAACAGGCAAGCTCAATCAAGCACAGAAAAGTATTTCAAATAGTATTTAAACCCAGGTCTGAAAAACAGTTGTCAGTGTATGTAAAGTATGACACTTTGCTCCAAAATAAAAGTAATTTATTCTTACAAACAACCAGATACAAGCCTTTTACCGAAACCTTACAATGAAACAGCAATTAGCACATTTCCATTGCTCTTTCACATAAAAATCCAAGTTACTGTCAACTTGTTTTTTTTTACCACACTGCTGGTTAATATAATAACAGTTAAAACATAAAACAGTGATTCAAATTAAAATCGAAAAGAAAAAATGTAAAGAAAACAAGTCTTTGAAATAAGAACAGATTCTCCGTTTACATTCACATTCAACCTCGGGTGGCTTGACAACAGAAAAAGTGTTAAAAAAAGAAGGAAAAAAAAGAAAAAGAAACTTGAACAAAACAAGAAGTCTATGACCCAAGATAGCATCATTCTGAAAGCACTATTATTATTTCCTTTTTGTAATCCCTATACAGAACTGAACTACTTGTTAGACACATTTAGGTTACATTTACCACATGGTAAATAAAGAAATAGTCTGGTTTATGAAATAAAGAGACGGTGAAAATGACTGAGGGTTTAGGATTAATCAATTTTAGATCAATATAATGAAAGTAGAGAAAGACATGAGGGTCTTCTTTTCCTCTGGGGGAAGGCTTTATAGGGTTGGTGGGGGGCTTGAGAGAGGGATGTGGTGTGTGTGGTACCTCCTATTTGTACTGATAGTTCATGTTTCCATATCCTGTGGGGTAGGAGGTCTGCTGGGTCTGGGGAGTAGCAGCCGCGCCGTAGCCCTGGGCGGAGGCGTTCCCGTACATGCTGAAGCTCGATTGGTTGCCGTAGCCTACGGACCAATGAAACATCAATAAGAACAAGGCATTAAATAATCAACCAATCAGATGCTCTACTAACACTCTTTAAACAATTATTAAGACCACATTTGGATATCAAGTGACTAAAGACAGAACCAATATCAGAAATAATACCAGAATTCTCTATATATTGGTATACACACACATACAGAGTCTTCAGAAAGTATTCCCACTCCTTGACCTTTTTCACATTTTGTTGTTACAGCCTGAATTTAAAATTGAATAAATGTGGATTTTTTTGTCACTGGCCTACACACAATACCCCATAATGTCAAAATGGAATTATGTTTTTAGAAATGTAAACATTGGAAAAGCTGAAATGTCTTGAGCTAATAAGTATTCAACCCCTTTGTTATGACAAGGCTAAATTACGTTCCATTATTTAATAAGTTGCATGGACTCCCTCTGTGTGCAATAATTGTGTTTAACATGATTTTTGAATGACTGCCTCATCTCTGTACCCCACACATTATCATCATCATCCTCTGTTAGAATACTTCTGAAGGCACTGTTACATCAGCCAGTTACCGGTGTATGAATGCGTGTATGAGTGTGTGTGGCGGTAGGGGCCTCCTTTGGCCCCTTATATAGATTTTCACTCACCGAATTCCAACTCACCGTAACTGTACATTTGGCCCCCGGTGACAGAGCTGGGGTAGGCTGTACTGTACATAGAGTAGTCCACCTGTTGTTGCTGGGTCTGTTGGGCTTGAGCCTGAGCTGCAGTCAGCAGACTCTTCTTATCCCCTCCGTAGCCATAACTATAGGGGCTCTGCTGGTCCAGGGGAGGGGGCACCGACTGGTAGGCACCCAGGGAAGATGCACCGACCTGGGCTTGGGTGGTCATGGCGGCCGAGGTGGTGGAGGCGGTTATGGCCGGTGTGGTGTAGGATGATTCGGGGTAGAAGGTGCCGTAGCCGGTGGTGTTGCCGCTGGCGTCTGCCTCTGTGGAGGCGTCACCGGTGGAGGTGGTTGTAGTGGAAGCAGCCTCTGTTGCACCCATACTGTACAGATTGTCTGAGGGAGAGATGGACAATGAAGTTACGATTGTGCGATTGGTGAAAGGAGGACATTTAGTATTGGTTGGATGAACACTTGGCAAATGCTTTGAAGGGGATCTTTTTGAGAAAAACTGAGAAATGTATAGTGATCGTCTCTGTATCTCAGCCAAACAACTTCAACTAGGAAGTAAAAATACGGTTTATTTTCCTTTTAATTAGTCTTATTATACATTATTATTATGATGACAAATGCTCAACATTGTGTTGCAGCCCAGCCTCAGCATTTAAGTCAACATGATGGAGAGAGATGCTAGGGTTTAAATAAGAGAAGCAATGTGTAAGTGTTAAGACTCAACTTAGAGGCCAAGGAGGACAGAAAGCAAAGCTAGCAGTCAGGGCCCCCTTAGCCCACTTCTGGGGCCCCATTCCTCCCTTCTTTGAAGTAGGCCTAATCACTAATTCAATCATTATACAGGTGATGCAAGGGGGGCACATGGCTATCTAATTCATGGATTTCTAGTGAGTGATAGGTTAGGTGTGTTCATTTGTGTTTGGTAACTTATCTCTTTAGCCTTATCTATTCTATAGCCACTATAGTCTATTGAGTCACTGGTACCCATTTGAATTCCTTAAAAAGTACTTCCTTCAAGTATAATCATTAGTTCCCTTGACAACAGTGTGGAGAGAAGACACTTACGATAACCAGAGCCAGCACTGCTTCCATAATGGTAGTTTGCTGTTAACAAGAAAAGAGATATACATTTATTACCTTAACGCAAAGGAGCCAAAAAGAGTTGGACGATTTCCTAACAAGCTCTCTAGAACAGTCCGACTACAGGCTTATTATCTAGTCATTAACTTATTTACTAAATAATCAAAAATAAGCCATATTTGAATGATTTTCTGATAACCTCATCTCTGTGAGAACATGCTCTTAAAGACCTTAAGTCCAGTCTAGATCCAGAGATAGACAGTCCAAGTGAAGCGTCCTACTTTGGTTGTAGCTGCTGCCAGTCGTAGGCTTTCCTCGACCCCTGCCTCGCCCGCGGCCCCGGTTGTTAGGCTCCGTGTCGGTTGGAATGCCTCGAATAGTGCCAAAGCCTGGGATATGCTGTTGAGGGAGGGTCAGAGGTCACTAAAGGGTTCCTAGTCATGGTGTCTGTGTGGATTAATTAATGGCTATTCCTAGTCATGATTCTATAGTATTGTGAGGTGCATAACAGTGTGTGTACGAAAGATAAACTCAGCAGAAAAAGAAATGTCCCTTTTTCAGGACCCTGTCTTTCAAAGACATTTGGATTTTTACAAACTAACTTCACAGATCTTCATTGTAAAGGCTTTAAACACTGTTCCCCATGCTTGTTCAATGAACCATAAACAATTCATGAACATGCATCTGTGGAACGGTTGATTAAGACAGCAATTAAGGAAATTAAGGTCACAGTTATGAAAACTTAGGACACTAAAGAGGCCTTTCTACTGACTCTGAAAAACACCAAAAGAAAGATGCCCAGGGTCCCTGCTCATCTGCATGAACGTGCCTTAGGCATGCTGCAAGGAGGCATGCGGACTGCAGATATGGCCAGGGCAATAAATTGCAATGTCCATACTGTGAGACGCCTAAGACAGGACGATCAGCTGTCCGTGCTCGCAGTGGCAGACCACGTGTAACAACACCTGCACAGGATCGGTACATCCGAACATCACACCTGCGGGACAGGTACAGGATGGCAACAACAACTGCCGAGTTACACCAGGAACGCACAATCCCTCCATCAGTGCTCAGACTGTCCGCAATAGGCTGAGAGAGGCTGGACTGAGGGCTTGTAGGCCTGTTGTAATGGTGAGGATCCTCACCATTACATCACCAGCAACAACGTCGCCTATGGGTACAAATCCACCGTCGCTTGACCAGACAGGACTGGCAAAAATTGCTCTTCACTGACGAGTCACGGTTTTGTCTCACCAGGGGTGATGGTCGGATTCGCGTTTATCGTCGAAGGAATGAGTGTTACACCGAGGCGGAGGGTCCGTCATGGTCTGGGGCGTTGTGTCACATCATCATCGGACTGTGCTTGTTGTCATTGCAGGCAATCTCAACGCTGTGCGTTACAGGGAAGACATCCTCCTCCCTCATGTGGTACCCTTCCTATAGACTCATCCTGACATGACCCTCCAGCATGACAATGCCACCAGCCATACTGCTTGTTCTGTGCGTGATTTCCTGCAAGACAGGAATGTCAGTGTTCTGCCATGGCCAGCGAAGATCCCGGATCTCAATCCCATTGAGCACGTCTGGGACCTGTTGGATCGGAGGGTGAGGGCTAGGGCCATTCCCCGCAGAAATGTCTGGGAACTTGCAGGTGCCTTGGTGGGAGAGTGGGGTAACATCTCACAACAAGAACTGACAAATCTGGTGCTGTCCATGAGGAGATGCACTGCAGTACTTAATGCAGCTGGTGGCCACACCAGATACTGAATGTTAATTTTGACCTCCCCTTTGTTCAGGGACACATTATTCAATTTATGTTAGTCACATGTCTGTGGAACTTGTTCAGTTTATATCTCAGTTGTTGAATCTTGTTATGTTCTACAAATATTTACACGTTAAGTTTGCTGAAAATAAACGCAGTTGACAGTGAGAGGACATTTCTTTTTTTGCTGAGTTTATATCATGTCTTACCATGGAAGTGTATGTGACTGGTTTCTTCTTCTTGGGGTCAGAGTGAGGGTTATAGTAGGGCCCCGTCCCCTCTGGGAAAAGTTTGTCCAAAGCAGCTAAGGCTGCGTAGGCTTTGGCCTCCTTCTTGTTGGAGCCTCGACCTTTGAACTTCTGTCCATCTACCTCCACCTGTGAGTGGCGGAGGTGGTAACAAAGAGACACATGCTGGTTACTGTGTTTCCACATCCTGCTCTGTCAACTACATCTGGGCCCATATTCATAAAGCGTCTCAGAGTGGTAGTGCTGTTCTAGGATCGTAATGAATAAGATTCTACATAAACATGGGGGACCTGATCCTAGATCACCACTTCTACTCTGAGATGCTTTGTTGATACAAGCCCCAACCTTACTGGTTATTCATCTACTGTAGTTTCCAAATCCTTGCGCAATGAATCGATAGGATTGTCCCAAGCGTGCAAACCCCGCCCATCTGCCACTGACTGACCTCCATGACGAAGCATTTGTCATGGCTGCCCCCGGTCTCAGCAGAGAGCTCGTACTTCAGGCTGCGTCTCTTCTCGTTCAGCTCCATCACTGGGTTCTTCCCGTGCTTAGTGAGGATGGGACCGTTCTGATAGTATGGAAGACATAGCAGAACAGTCAAGTCCAATGAACATCAAGTCTATTGCAACATAACTGCTTTATAACTGCTTTATGAAAGTATTCTGTGAGATTCTGGCATTTAAGACCTTGTTCTACGTACCCAGAGTCAGATAAACTCACGGATACCATTTTTATGTTGTTGCATGCAGTAGGAAGGAAGGAAGCGGTAGTTTCGCAAGCTAATGCTAACTATCGTTAGCGCAATGACGAAGTCCACAGGTACAGTAGCAATGCTTTGTGCTGCTTTATGAAAGTATATTAAGTCAACCATTTTAAAAAGTAACAGGGAAAAGCCAGAGAACATGGGAGATATGAAGAGAGAATGACAACCTCGTCAGATGCCATGGACGCATCACTTGCTGTAGGTGTGGATGGTACGTTGGCTCCTCCCTCTTCGCCTGGTTCAATCTTCACATCCGCCCCAGTGGGCAGGCCCAACTTCTGCAGGACCTGAGACGGACAGGGAGCGAGAGGACTTGGTGGACGGCAGCCATTATAGACAGAGTCAATACAGATGACAAGGCATTCAATGCAAAAGCAGTGGATTACATTCTTGGAGAACATTCTTGGAGAACAATGACATAACACTTTGATGACAGCAAGCGAAGGTTACAGAGAGGAGAAACACTACTCTTTCTTTCAAAGAGAGTAACATTTGATTTCAGGGACCAACTTGTGTTGTACCAGTTAACCACCATCTTAAAGGGATAGTGCGATATGTGTCTAGTTACCCAGAGTCGTGGATACCATTTTTATGTCTCTACGTGCAGTATGAAGGAACTTCCAGGTAGTTTTGCACGCTAATGCTAACTAGTGTTAGCGCAATGACTGGAAGTCTACTGGTACAGCTAGCATGTTTTCGCCTAGGCATACAATCCCTTACCTTGGCAGCTAGGTGGAGTTTGGCGGTGCGTTTGGACGGCCCCGAGGCCTCGTATGTATCGCCGTCCACGTCTACGGACATGGTGAACACCGGGAAGTGCACTGGACCGCTCTGACCCGTCAGACGGTACTGCAGACCAGGCTTGTGCTGGTTGAGACGCATCAGGGCGTTCATGGCCATAGGAGAGTCCCCGGGCTTCTCTTCTGTGGCTGGGGGAAGGGAGAGTGAAAGAGAGACAGGGAGAGATAGTGAGAAAGAGATAGATGGGGGAGAAAGAGAGATGGGGGAGGGGGGAGAAAGAGGGGGAAGAAATAGAGAAAGAGGGAGAGAGCATATCAGAACAGGAACAAATGTAACCTCCTCAGAGCCTCAATGGTAGAATAGCTACGAAATATCCCATTCGAAGACCACTTCGGATACATACACGACTTCCTAGGAAATTTAGGATATTTCTGGAACTTCTGAGACTTCCTCTTCTTGCTGTCGTCTCCCCCTTTGTCCGCGGCATCATGAGGTCTCTTGGGAGGGTAGGTGGAACTGGCAAGGATCTGAGCTGGTAGGGACATGGAAAAGGGACAAGGTTCAGGAGAAGTTCAAATTCACAACACGTCAAGACTACTACTAGACAGCTAATATGAAAGTCACATTTGAGAAGCATGGGACAGGCCAGGAAGATAGCCAAAAACTGAGGAGATACTAACAACCGTAGTTTCTGAGACCTGGCCCTATGGTCCTCCTTGGTTCCCTGGCAGGCAGGGAATCCATCCCCAGCACCTTGTACAGCTGTCCGAACGCAGACAACCTTAGGGCATGCTGACAGGGAAAAACAAACATAGAACACAGTCAATCACAAAAGGAAGCACATGGGAGAGGATAACACAATTGATATTTGATATTCTACCTGGGGCGTGTTTAGGACACAACATAACAGAACTTTCAGTGACAAAAATCTTGTGTAGAACAGATATTATTGTTTTTCAATTAGAGTAGGGAATCATGTCAGCTCCATTTGTTACAATTCTACCTGGAACGTTATAGGCATAAATATTTCACCTAACCGAATAAAACTGAAGCCTGTTTCACCTGGGCACTCTGTGTAATGTCCTCACGTTGCTGAGTGTCCAGGTGGCTGATGGCGTCCACCTTCTCCTTCTCACAAGGGTCCTTGATACCCGGACCGTCTTTGGACAACAGAAGAACATTTGAATTAGTTTAATTTGGTGGACGTCATTTCTACATTGTTCTGAGAGGTGTTCCGCAAGGCTATGCTCTAGGCCCTATATTTTCTCTATTTACCCGATACAGGTCTTTAGGGATAAAAGACTTACCGGCCATCAGGATTCCAGACGCCAAGCACTCTAGAACTCTGCGGAAAGACTCTCCTGCTCCCATTGGCCGATCGCATGTTCCAATGGCCTTCTCACACAGCAGCTCTAAAGGCTAGACAGAACAGAGATAAAACAGTAGATAATGAATCTAGTTCAGGCCTGGATCCCACCGCTGCCACCAAATGTAATAATATTTATTTTCTCATATTTAGTCATTTATTGTATGACATGTATATCATTATAGTCAATATTACCTGTATTATATTAGTTTGACTTGACTCACCCATCCTCTGAGTGGAGCCCAGGTGGGGACGCGGTTACACAGGTCTCTCATAATACGGATCACGATGGCGGCCGACTTCAGGTCGTTGACCTTAGCCTGAGAGAGACAAGCACGGGCCGAGCTGAGTCAGAGGGTGCGATATCCAAAGACCTACCTACCTAGAGCACTGGCAAATTAAATAAATAAAAAGGGGTGCAATATTTCAGTAGCCTCGCGAGCCGCATGATCCCGCGAGCTTACATGAATGCGCGCTGCAGGCAGCTCACGAGGCTAATATTCCTGGACAGCACAAAGGAAAAGTGTGATACGAGTCGAATTCAACCAATTGTGTAAGTACTGAGTCATCAGGAATATTGCACCCAGAGGTAGCATAGGAAGGTTAGTGCAGTATCCCTCCAATATACCATTGGGGCCAAACACTTAATTATGAGGGAAAGGGGATACCTAGTCAGCTGCACAGCTTAATGTATTCAACCAAAATGTGCATTTAACCCAACCCCTCTGAACGAGCGATGGTTACATAGTGTGTAGGGATCCTTAAAAACAACGTAGCTACAATATCAGTTGTACTAGCAAATAACAACAATATAGTTCCAAGGAAGCAGAATGAAATCATAGAAAACAATGAGGCATTGTGAGAGCATACAAACTCACAACTCATTATGGGACAAGGCAGAATAAAAGGCACATTTGAACACTTTATTTGACAAGTAAAGACGAGATGCAAACCTGGAACCACTTGGCGTGGCGGAGAGATGCCAAGGCAGTTAGGCATTTCTGCCTGTCCAGAACGTCCGCCGGCGCGTCGCTGTCGACCGTTAGCTTTTCTATTGGTCGATGGGTGGGACAAGAAGACAAGGTACGGTTTGACCAAGGGGGGGTTCTGTCTCGAGGCTCGGGGAGGGGGCAGCTTTTCCCAAGGCAGGACAAGGACTTCTACATCTGTATTGCTTGCTGTTTGGGGTTTTAGACTGGGTTTCTGTACAGCACTTTGTGACATCGGCTGGTGTAAAAAGGGCTTTATGAATAAATTTGATTGAAGGGGACTCCCCGCATTTATAGAGAATGGACTTACCCACCTACCCTGTAGCACAAAACCCTATGCTAGGTCTAAGTGATGAGAGTGTACTCTAGCCATCAGATTCACAGTGGGTACCAGAGCATAATATTTCTCAATATAAGGTTTTGCTCGGGGGATTTCTTAGTCTTAATCAATCCTAGTCTTAGTACCCCTTCCCTCCGCCCCAGTGGTTTGGGTCATGCTGCTCTGCACCTTTCCGAGACAGAATGAGAGGCCAGTTGGTCAAAGGTCCAGCGTCCCTAAAAACTGACACACTAGAAGGCTTAGTAAGAGAGAATCAATCAGGTTTGGAATTACTGTACAAGGCAGTTGGAATCAGAATGCATCTGTGGTCGGCTCGGTACTGCAGCAAAACTGATGACTGCTTGGCTTCAGCTTGGCTTCCCCCAGCAACCAAATCTGGTCTTGATCCAAGACAAGGCCATTCTCTTGGAGGACGTAGCTACTAAAGCAGATTGAACTCAAAATGCCCTTTTTATGACTTTTAATTAGATCACATTCATCCCTTTTGCCTCTCACATACACCCCCATGCATTACTCACTCACACACACATATTGCTCTCTCTCACATACACTTTCCCTTCCATATCCTTTGCTTGTGACTGGTTGTGTTCCCATTCAACCAGGCAGGTCAAAGGAAGGGTTCAAAAACATTACCTGTCATGCCGATCAGTTTTGCTGCAATACAAGCCTCACGTTACACTGTTCTGCATTAAAAACACATGCAATCAAATCTATATCCGCGCATTGGCTGGCATTCTCAGAAAAGCCTTCATTTCTTAACTTGAACAATACAATTAACTGTAAATTAAGTCGTACATTACTGTTATTAAAATCACCAAAAACATTATTACACAATGCATTATTAACGACTAAAAGAGGCATTGTAGCGATGAAGATTGTCGCCGTTTTGTTACATAATTACAGCGAATAGAAGAACTCCGAGCTCCAGTGAAGAACCAATCAGATTGTTTGTTCACTGGCATCGGTTCTAAAGTAGCCACTGTGCAGGTTCCACTAATCTCTATATTGACTGATCAGGTATTTAAATGGTGTCTCAGTGTATGGATCAGTAGGGAGCTGCACAGTAACATGCTTTAAGTGAATAGTAACACACAGATTATCAGCTGTTGCTGTAGCTGATCTGAAGTTGCCTGCTGTTAAGTGCAGTCCAGGGCTGCCTACATTCAGCAAAGCACAATGTTGTGGAACATTGCAGATAGAAATATCACACATAATATCTATTGGTGCACATATCTATCACAAATAGATCTCTACATCATATTTCTATCTGAGACGTCCCACAACGCTGTGCCCTGAACACAGCCGTGGTAGTGTTGGGCAGTCCCAGCCTCCTGGCCTGGTTTGAGGCTGGTCATACCTCCAGGTGGTCCCTCCAGGGGGGTGGTAGCTTCGGCACCCTCTGGCTCAGCCTCCATGCGGATCATGGGGGAGGTCAGGTGAATGGTTAGGGTCAGGACGGGCTCCTTGATGCTCTTGATCACAATCTCCGCCTCCTCTGGGATCTGGGTGACCTCATACTTGTCCTCTGTGACGAGCTTTAGTAGAGTTGGAATGATGGGAAAATACATCAGTTAGGATTTTGGCTTACAGAAGGGTTGGCTTGGCTTACAGTACAGTACAGAAAGAGAGACAATATTAGCATAGAGGCAGCACCTTTCACAACCAAAAATACCTTAGGTCCTATTGCAACTCTCTCGGTCACTCTCATACTCTCACTTCAAAATTACCAGAGAGACGTTAACATCATCGAAGGATATCGGTCTCCATTGGGAAAGAGGTCTTCTGAGCGAAATGGGACTTCCTGGTTGAGTAAAGGTTAAATGAAATAGACACACTACCTCAATCTGGGTGGAGAGGTTCTCAGCCACCTTCTTGAGCAGGGTGACAGTGGGTTTCTCAGTGCAGAGCAGCACCAGCTCCAGGTCCATGTCTCCCTTCAGCAGCAGGCCCTTGGCCACCAGGCCCACCCTCATCACCCCACGCAGGATACGCTCTGGAGGGGGAGCCACCTCACTGGGACAGGGGAGGGAGTACCAAGGAAATGCTTATTCAGAGACAAATGCAATAAGTAAATCTACAAGATATGAAGAACCACACATTTCCAAGATAAGATGTACTGTTATCCTTCACTTCTTTCTTTCTCTCTCTAAAAATGCATCTTGCCTTCCTATGTTGAAGTATTCATTACATTTTAGACTTTTAGCAGATGCTCTTATCCAGAGTGACTTACAGGAGCAATTAGGGTTAAGTGCCTTGCTCAAGAGCACCAACAGATTTTTCACCTAGTCGGCTTGGGGATTCGAACCAGCGCCCTTTCGGTTACTGACGAAACGCTCTTAACCACTAGGCTACCTGCAGCCTAAGAGTCACAGATCTTAATTGCTTGGATTAGTGAAAGTAATAGGATGTTAATCCTGCTCTCAGCATCAAGCTGAGCTTAACTCAAGGAAATGACGAAAGAAGCGTTTCCAAACAAATCAAATCAACCTTTATTTGTCACATGCGCCGAATACAACAAGTGTAGACTTTACCGTGAAATGCTTACTTACAAGCCCAACAGTGCAATTCAAGAAAAGTTAAGAAAATATTTACCAAGTAGACTAGAGTAAAAAGTAATAATAAAAAGTAACACAATAAGGAGGCTATATACATGGGGTACCGGTACCAAGTCAGTGTGCGGGCGTACAGGTTAGTTGAGGTAATCTGTACACGTAGGTGGGGGTGAAGTGACTATGCACAGATAATAAACAGCAAGTAGCAGCAGTGTACAAAAGGGGGTTGAAGCTGTTGAGGAGCCTTTTGGTCCTAGACTTGGTGCTCCGGTACCGCTTGCCGTGCGGTAGCAGAGAGATCAGTCTATGACTTGGGTGACTGGAGTCTCTGACAATTTTATGGGCTTTCCTCTGACACCGCCTGGTATAGGTCCTGCAGTACCAGGGTCTTTGATCAGTCTTTCTTACCTCTCCTCTGCCCCCTCCACAGGTACAGGCACCACCCCGACTCCGGCCTCCACATCCAGCAGGTCGGAGACGGTCTTGAGGGCACACTCTACGTGGGAGATGACTGTCTGCACCGCCTCCAGCTCCTCAGACGATGGGTACACCGCCGCGTGCTTCGCCATCATGTGGCGGTCGTCGCTCACGAAGATACGCATGGGAGGCGTGCGCACCGGAGGGGCCTGGAAGAGAGAAGGTAAGATGGAAAAGGGTAAGTGAGATGTGGGTCGTGTTCAGTTGGGCACACAGCAGGAAAACGGTTTGTAAGGGAAAACTATGTTCTTATTGTAATAAAATCAACCGTGCATCTTGCCTTTTTAAATGCCCGGCCATCTTTAGACAGCTGTTCGTTCCACAACACAAAATTCTAAAACAGTTTTGTATCCTCTAGTCTCTCCTTATATTGGCTGTTAGATGTGAAGTAGGCTTATTTTACTTTAATGCTTTTGGGTAAAGTTTGTTAACTTAAAAAAAAAAAATTATGGTATTAAAACAGTTATTTTATTTTCATGGCGGTCTTCATGCATAATTGTCGGTTACATGATTATACAGTTACCATGCCAGCCCTAAGCACTGCTTTAATTTGTTCCAATGGAATAGGATGTGTATGAATGATCTGGAAAACCAGTATGACTAGTAAGTACAAATAGACTGAGGGGAAAAACTGTGACTGGAAAATTATAGTTACTGTATCATCTACAACTTCTGCATTTACATGCCTCTTAGCAAGAGGGGAAATAAAATATTTTATTAATGGCCATCATGTTGGAAACAAATCATAGGACCATTTGTCCAACATATCAAAGTAGGTGCAATTGGCTTCTCGTGTTGGCCTATAAACAGCATGCACAGCAGAGGAGGCTGGTGAGGGGAGGACGGGCTCATAGTAATGGCTAGAGCAGAGTGAATGGAATGGTATTAAACACATCACAGTTTCCAAGGGCTTGATACCATCCCATTCACTCCATTCCAGCCATTATAATGAGCCATCCTCCCCTCAACAGCCTTCTGCGCTGTACAGGTGAAACAAATTGTTCTTCAAGTAGAACTCAACACCTAGGGATAATTCTGATTCTCCAATCGTTGTGTTCATGCGGAGGTGACAGGCATTAGCCAGCGCTACATTCACACACACAGGGAATTTGTATTGACATGAAGAGAAACGGTCGAGGTGGAAGTTTGAACCTCAGTTTGGGGTCGGTTCTCCTCGATCTCCTGTATGGCGGCGATGTACTCATCGTACTGCCTCAGCTCCTCCTCGTAACAGAGACAGTCATACCAGTAGCGCAGCTCCTCATATCTGGGAGGGGAGAGAGACACAAAGTAGTTAGAATAGAAACCAATTACAGCACTAAATTCACCTCTGGAGATTCAACATCGACCAATTTTGGAAGAGATTAGTGCAACCTTTGGAGAGAATTGAAATGCCTTGTGTGTAGAAATACTACATTGTAGTTGTCATAATGTAACATTATTATAACCAGGTGGAGTAAGTATAAAAGGCATGGATGAGAGAAGGAACTGCTCTTTAGTCAGTGTTCCTTGCATTTCCCCCCATTAATGGTTAAAGGAAAATTCCACCCAAAAACTCTTAATCCATTGTTGATATAGTCCCAAAATATTTTGCATGTCAGAAATAGAGTTTCAGACATATAACTTTCAAAATACATAAATACAGCCAGTATGATGCATTTTGCACCATATAATGCAAATCCATCATACCTGCTATATTTTTGTATTTTGAAAGTTATATGACTGGAAAACTCTATATTTCTGACATGCAATACATTTTGGGACTATATCAACAATGGACTAATGAAACAAATACCCAAATATAGTTTTAGGTGGAGTTTTCCTTTGAGGTTAGGATTGGGGAGGGGATGTGGATCCTAGATCTGTACCTCGTTGAAACTTCACCCTGGAGCGAAACAGTACCTGTCAAAGTCGTGTGGTAGCAGGCGGTGGCCTCGCTGTATCAGGCTGTCCCAGTACAGGAGCTCTTCATAGGCCTGCCGTTCGTCCCAGACTGCATCTGGCACTGGCTCTGCTGCCATAGCCATGAGCTTGTCTTTTTACTGCCACCTGTATGACACCTGCTGCAGCCAGAGAAACAGAAACACTGAAAATCACTCTCTCTACAATGTACCACCTCATGACAAACACATGGTAAAGAAAACTATATACAGTTTGTATAAGAACATTTGGTGAAACTGAAGTTAGTGTGACGTACGACAGGCTTGTACATCACGTGACATCCCCGAGGTAACTACCTAGCTAACATTCGTAAACATACCAGGCAGTTGCACAACGACGTGCAGGTAAACTATGCTAACTAACTGTTTGTTTACCACCAAATGTGTAAGCAGCTGTCCATACCGCTTTTGGTAATTTGGTTTTAAAACAACAAAAAAACAAATTAAACACGCTGCAAACCAATAATTATTGGGCTAACAGAATTTGTTTTCAACCTGCTGTGCCGACGCCATTTTTTATGGCAAGATAGCTAGCATGATACTACCAGATCAGATACCGTACCAGATGCTGTAGTTAGCAAGGTAAGCTAATACTTTTTTGACGTTTAATTCAGCACATAACTGCAATTAAATACATCGCTAGCAGAATGTCTGTATTAATGTACAAACACTAAAGTAACAACCTTTTCTAGATCGTTAAAAACACTCACCTGAGAAGGAAGGAGGCACGGTAATGTCGCGCTGTTTGGGGGCGTGGAGCTGCGCGGTGTCGCGCAATAATGACGTCTTTTAGCAACACCTTGCTGGCTTCTTCTTCTGTGGGACAGTGGCGAACTACAGCCCTAAAAGGTGTATTGCCGCCACACAGTGGACGGTTTGAAAAACCAAAACAAGGTAAAAATAAAATCCATATGTGATAGGGAAACTAACTTAATACACCTAAATAAAAATAGTACATTGACATAAAGAAAACAAAACTCCTACTTCTTCCTTCTTTCAAATCTCCATATCTCGGCTTGTGACAATATTCAATATAACTCGTCCGCTGAGAAGTCTTCCAGTCGCAGGAACCGCTCCGCCACATCCACAATGATACCTATTTTCCCAGACCTTCTCGCCACCTTGGCATTGCCATTAATCACATTAATCACCATAGAAGGCCACCTTCTTAACCTTTAAAATGCTAGGTCCTGCTGGTGAAAGGCAACCCGTGAAGGCCTATCTACCACCATCGACTCTTCAGGAGCACCTTTCAACCCCTCAACCCTTTTAACAGCGGCTGCATATGAAATGCTCTGGACAGACCTGAATTTGGCCACCTCATTCTCTTTCACTCTTGTAGGGTAATTGAAAGATGTAACTTCATGGTTCCCACCACAATTGCAACATGTCACATTTTCCTCACTTTTAAAACACATGATATGATCTTTTCCACAACTTGGACATCTCGGCTTCTCCCTTCTGCAAACACTTGAAACATGACCAAAAGCTTTACAATGGTCACACTCCATTGGTCATGGGATAAATGCTCTGACTATGTAGTTAATATACCCCAACTGCGCTTGAGTAGGGAGAGACTCCATATCAACAAATAAAAGAACAGATAAACTCTTCACTTTTTCACCATTCATCACACCATTCATCCGACGTGCATCAATCACTCTAGGAATATTTTTAATCTCTTCAAAATCGACTTCTCACGAGATGCCAGATATAACCCCCTTGAGGGGTGCCCTGTTCCGAAGAGACACACACGACACTTCAAACTTATCAAATCGGGTGAGACGCAATGCACGTTCCTTCTGATCCGCAGAAGCACAACAACTCTAAACAAGCCGCCTCTCGTGATCCTCACAGCCTTCACTTTACCCAGCACGTTCTCCACCAGTTTGGATATCTCAAATAACACCTGGCTGCCACCTACTGTAGGCCGTATCTAGGGCATATCTAGGCCTACAGTAGGTGGCAGCCAGGTGTTATTTGAGATATCCAAACTGGTGGAGATACAATTGAAGTCGGAAGTTTACATACACCTTAGCCTGACATTTAATCCTAGTAAACATTCCCTGTCTTAGGTCAGTTAGGATCACCACTTCATTTTATGAATGTGAAATGTCAGAATAAAGTAGAGAGAATGATTTATTTCATCTTTTATTTATTTCATCACATTCCCAGTGGGTCAGAAGTTTACATACACTCAATTAGTATTTGTTAGTATTGCCTTTAAATTGTTTAACTTGGGTCAAACATTTCGGGTAGCCTTCCACAAGCTTCCCACAATATGTTGGGTGAATTTTGTTCCATTCCTCCTGACAGAGCTGGTGTAACTGAGTCAGGTTTGTAGGCCTCCTTGCTCAGACACACTTTTTTAGTTCTGCCCACACATTCTCTATAGGATTTAGATCAGGGCTTTGTGATGGCCACTCCAATACCTTGACTTTGTTGTCCTTAAGCCATTTTGCCACAACTTTGGAAGTATGCTTGGGGTCAATGTCCATTTGGAAGACCCATTTGCAACCAACCTTTAACTTCCTGACTGATGTCTTGAGATGTTGCTTCAATATATCTACATAATTTTCCTGCCTCATGATGTCATCTATTTTGTGAAGTGTACCAGTCCCTCCTGCAGCAAAGCACCCCCACAACTTGATGCTGCCACCTCCGTGCTTCACGGTTAGGATGGTGTTTTTCAGCTTGCAAGCCTCCCCCTTTTTCCTCCAAACATAACGATGGTCATTATGGCCAAACAGTTCTATTTTTGTTTCATCAGACCAGAGGACATTTCTTCAAAATGTACGATCTTTGTCCCCATGTGCAGTTGCAAACCGTAGTCTGGCTTTTTTATGGCGGTTTTGGAGCAGTGGCTTCTTCCTAGCTGAGCGGCCTTTCAGGTTATGTCGACATAGGACTCGTTTTACTGTGGATATAGATACTTTTGTACCTGTTTCCTCCAGCATCTTCACAAGGTCCTTTGCTGTTGTTCTGAGATTGATTTGCACTTTTCGCACCAACGTACGTTCATCTCTAGGAGAGAGAACGCGTCTCCTTCCTGAGCGGTATGACGGCTGCGTGGTCCCATGGTGTTTATACTTGCGTACTATTGTTTGTACAGATGAACGTGGTACCTTCAGGCGTTTGGAAATTGCTCCCAAGGATGAACCAGACCTGTGGAGGTCTACAATTTTTTCTGAGGTCTTGGCTGATTTAATTTGATTTTCCCATGATGTCAAGCAAAGAGGCACTGAGTTTGAAGGTAGGCCTTGAAATAATTCCATAGGTACATCTCCAATTGACTCAAATGATGTCAATTAGCCTGTCAGAAGCTTCTAAGCCATGACATCATTTTCTGGAATTTTCCAAGCTGTTTAAAGGCACAGTCAACTTAGTGTATGTAAACTTCTGACCCACTGGAATTGTGATACAGTGAATTATAAGTGAAATAATCTGTCTGTAAACAATTGTTGGAAAAATTACTTGTGCCATGCACAAAGTAGATGTCCTAACCGACTTGCCAAAACTATAGTTTGTTAACAAGACATTTGTGGAGTGGTTGAACAACGAGTTTTAATGACTCCAACCTAAGTGTATGTAAACTTCCGACTTCAACTGTACATACGTGGCTACCACAATTTTATTCAGTGTGGCTTGGAGTCCAACATTTTATAGGAAAGAACTATGAGTGTTATTTATTGACTGCCATGGTCGATATAATTTGCTATTTAATTTACTGACTCTAAACCAACATTCCTTTCTTGCTCTTGTCCCATGGGAATCACATTTCCAGCATAGTTTCCAGAATCTTATCATTTGAATGAAAAAAAGACCAAGTCAGACAGAATATATGAATTGTAGACAAGACTGTAAAGTCTAGAGACTATAGAGGAAGGATTGTAAAGGGCCCTGAGAAATAAATAAACCAAGCGTTGGACTGAGAACTGAACAGGGATGTTTTATGAGGTGTTATGATGACCCTCAGTCCTGGTTTGCTGGGTTGGCTTGTGTTGTTGCATGTGTTTAGGGAATTTGGTGTTTTGCTGACTTTGGCCTTTCTCCAAATGTATGATTTAAATGCTGTGTCAAACATACAGTTATTTGAGAGGAAAGTTTTCAGAGAACTACGTAGGCGGTAAGCAGGCTGCAGTATTTATCTTCAGTTTCCTATTGAAGAATATTCACTTGATCATAATAGTCACTGTTTACTAGAATGGACCCAGTTACACCAGTTGATTTCTTTGCATCGTGTGTTTTTCCACCATATATTCAGGATACTGTACACCCTTTGAACATACTGTATTATTGTAATACTGTATTTAATACCTTGGCGGAGAGGAGAAAAAAAGGACAACAACGGTATCTAATTCAGTCAAAACATTCTTCTTTATTTCATCACATTCAATTGCTTTACATTCCATAACTTCTTTACACGTCCCCAGAGAATTGAGGAAAAGCAATAAATATTTATAACTTGTACAATATTTGACATGAAGTAGCATTTTATACATCAGAAGCTCAGGAAAAATCATAGTTCTCCCTTTACTTAACAAACAATCTTAATCTTAGCATAACATTTACATAGCATACAACTCCGTTTCTTTGGAATCGTTCTGGAATCGTTACACATCGATGATGTTAAAATGTCATTGTTAAACCTTAACCAACAGACTTCAGAATAATCAAATGTAACGTTCCACAAATGAGATCCAATATGTTGAATGAATTGTGATATTTTTATGCGTTACATTCTATTCATGAAGATATGTAGCTAGGCTTTGACCTTCTGATCTCTCAGATGAACCTGTGCTGATATAGCTGCACATTTTCATACGCTTCAAGCCTTTGACCTACTCACTATGCAAGTGTGTTTCTCAACTCTCCATCTGTGGGGTAATGTGTTTCTCAACTCTCCATCTGTGGGGTAATGTGTTTCTCAACTCTCCATCTGTGGGGTAATGTGTTTCTCAACTCTCCATCTGTGGGGTAATGTGTTTCTCAACTCTCCATCTGTGGGGTAATGTGTTTCTCAACTCTCCATCTGTGGGGTAATGTGTTTCTCAACTCTCCATCTGTGGGGTAATGTGTTTCTCAACTCTCCATCTGTGGGGTAATGTGTTTCTCAACTCTCCATCTGTGGGCTAATGTGTTTCTAAACTCTCCATCTGTGGGCTAATGTGTTTCTCAACTCTCGGTCAGTGGGATAATGCAGACTGACTGGTCCAATAGACCGTACTCGGACACCGGGTATGTCCGTACTCAATTCCTAGTTTTAATTTAAGAGATATCCAAAGGAGGATGATCTTAGCTTGCCAGTCACTGTGATAAAGAAGATTGAGAGATACTGCCATGGCTGAAGAACTTGTAATCCTCTTTTTTCATAGCATCGTATCCTTCACTATACGTGATAACAGAAATGTCCTCTTTTTCTGTCGGTGACCTCCACAAAGTACCAAGGACCACGCTCGCTGCATGATGAGTAACCTTGCCTGAGACCTAAAGAGTTGCTTTGGCTCCCTGGTCAATACTAGGCTTTAGCTTAGCGGGCTAATGCAGTCTTCTTCTGTCATTCACTCGAACACCGTCGGTCACACAGTCATATCCTGTTGACTGTTTTCTTCTCCAAGCTTTGACTCTGAAAGGGGTTCCACTCCCAGCGTAGCAGCACACTCCCCTTCAAATCGGCCTGGCGCTTGGTTATGATCTCATATCCTGTTAACGGGATTGTTCTCTGAGCTCTTGCTCTGAAACGAGTTCCCCTCCCAGCGTCGGAGCACACTCCCGTTCAAATCGGCCTGGCGCTTGGTGATGAGGTAGATCTTGCGGAGGACGGCCCGGCGCAGCAGGATATAGACCCAGGGGTCCAGGATCTGGTTCCAGGAAGCCAGCCTCACGCCCATCAAATTCAACGTCTCGTAGGTGGCCATGTCAGCTTTATCAATGGAGCCCCTATAGGAGCGCATCACCGACATGAGCCCGAAGATCTGGGGCATAAGAGAAGAGATATAATTGTTCATTGTTATACTTTGATCCAGAAGCATCATGCAACCTATTTTTTTGATGGGGCATTGACGACCTAATTCGATTTCTTTGGAATAATTATGCGTAAAATAAACTATCTTGTGTATTTTCAGTGTACAAATGGATCAAACTGAAGGGGCCTGTGGCCAGTCTTTGTTGTTGGGTGACTTTTTTCTAGATGTGTAGCGGGTGTAGGGAATAGGCATGGTGTGGTGGATGGAATCAGTGGCATCAGCATCTACACTTGTTCATGTCCTAGGCAGCGATTGTCCCACTCACCAGCAGAGGGCTCCAGCAGATACAGGACGTGACCATGATGCCCACCAGCTGCACCACCATCTCTATATCATGGCTCTTGGCTACTGAGCGGTGGCTGTGGGACGTTGAGTAGCCCGATGGCCTCCGTCTCAGCCTGGCCAGAACCAGGGTCAGCCCGCTAATGGTGTTACACACCAGGGCCACCCCCAGCGACGTCAGGCCCAGCCCGGAGAAGAGCGTAACGAAGGCTACGTCCGCTTCCTGGGTGTCGTTAGCTAAGACCTTGATGAAGGAGAAGACAGACATTTAGTCATTGTTGTATGTAACTCTGTACTTTATCCTGTCATATGCCTCCAAAAACATCCCATTCACTTTAATGGTGGTAGGCAGATTTACTAAACGTCACATTGTAACTCCCATAGACCTTTGAGAATGTTCAACCTGAAGCATTAGGGGAGCTCAGTATCTGGCTGCCAGGGCTGGGGTCAATTCAAATTGAATTAAATCAATAAATAATACACAAAAACGTTTTTCCATTTCTTACATTTTTTATTAAAATCCCTTTCTGAACTGACAGATGTCAATTCGAATTGACCCCAGCCCTGCTGGCTACTGACCTTGATAAAACACCAGCTGTTGGGGTGCTGGTAGGTGTATGACCCCAGCTGGAAACAGGGCAGCAGGGCCACGCAGAGGGCCACCAGCCAGATACCAGAGAGGGACAGCTTGGTACGGGTGGTGGTAACTAAGGAGGAGTGGAGCAGCGGCTGCGTAACACCCAGACAGCGCTCGGCGGCCATCGCACAGCCCAGGAAGAGCGGGCACAGGCCGAAGAACACCATAGATCCACCCAGGAACTGGCACATGGGGTCGGTCGAGCCGTTTGAGGAAGCGGCGGCCGCCTCGGGGAACACCCCTCCGGAGAGGTAAAGCCGGAGGACCAGCGCTCCCGGGATGATGTGGCCAAAAAAGTCTGTCAGTACCAGGGAGCTGGCGAAGAGGAGGAAGGTGGCTTTGGAGCGTCGGCGCTGGTGGGAGTAGGCGTTGGCCAGGATGAACAAGGCCACGATGTTGGAGATGACGCCCAGGGTCATGGAGAGAGCGGCTGCGATCGGGCCTCCGGACATAGGCTTGTCCAAGGTGAGGTTCCCCTGGTGAGCCAGACTCTCCATTTCCACCTATACAATATGCAATATACAATACAACTTTATGTCCAATCACATCTGAACTGTGTCTTTTTGCTGTCTTGTGTTATCCAACCCACCGGACATCACACATACACACACCCAGAAGTGAAACCAGCCTCCCTCCATTAGCTAGTTCTGGCCCCCTGGACTTTAACCAGTGACCTTCCGGTTACTGTTCCACTTCTCTGATATCTGGCCTACCTACCATCTCCGTGTCCCACTGGCTGAGGTTAGAGAGGGGGTCGAGGGCCCCCGGAGGCCCGGAGAGGTTGTAGTGATTCATGGCTAGCATCACTGGGCTTTGAAGGTCAGGAACCCCATCACTGAGAGAGGCTGAGAAGAGAAGGAGAGAGACAATATGATTATAGTGGTATTTCAGGCTTCAATGACCTGTAAGTAACATGGGGGAATGGGGTCATCGTATAGGTAGCAATATAGATGGGAAACACACACAGTCAATACTAGAATTTAGACTCTCAAGTTTCAGCAACACATGTCTTCTTCCCTATCTAGCTATCTACTAGCTATAAAATATCATGAGGATGAGTAACTCATGAATGACACCACAGTTCTCTATCCTATTTAACCCACATAGATACAGAATATGCTTTAAAGCCCCTTTAAACTTAAACTTGACAAAAATAGCTATTTGCACCTCAGAGAATATCTGTACCTTAGAGACTGTTTGCATTGACTCTCCACACATCCAACCCTTACACACAAGCACAAACACAGAAGCACACATAAACACACACACGCACACGTACACACACACACACACACACACACACACACACACACACACACACACACACACACACACACACACACACACACACACACACACACACACACACTGCTGTTCTATTATATACCATTTATTCAACTGCGCAACCAAGACACTATCCACTTTATATTTGTAACACAGTCATACTTGACATAACACATTCATTATCTATACTGTATATTCTATTGTGTACATATCAGTTTTACTATGCATACTACCTTCCTCTAATTACTCATTCTTTTTACTTTTGATTTTTATTGATATTGTACTGCGATGTTGAGCGTCTATCACGCAAGCATTTCACTTAAACTTTTATACCTGCTGTAAACTGTGTACATGATGAATAATGATTTTTATTTATTTAACATTTTTATTTGAGGTAATAGCACCTAACCCCTAACCACAGGTCTAGGATCAGCTCATTCTACCCCAATTCCCAAACATAACCATTAAGCAATCATTAAACAATATCTGATCCTGTATCAGCGGTTAGAGACAGCTTCCACCTAATCCCACAGAACAGCTGCTCTATTCACCCTTAGGTTGTACAATTGATGTACAACGCATTTGACACAATAGTTGTGACACAACTGATATTTCCGTGATACAACTGAGAGGTTGTCTGCACACAAATATAGACACAACCATTCTGCAGTGTCTCCACACACTGGTGTAATGACTTTTCTGCTGAAAAACGCTCTGTTGTATCACACAATCTGTTGTCCATTAGTCATACGCCACTGACGGGTTAGAACGAAGGGCAAGTTATAACAGTTCCCTGTTGACAAGGTCACAACTATTGAGACACATTCCATGAGCAGCTTCAATCCCTCAGGCTGTGTTCTAGATCAGGGAGGCAGCAGGCAACACACGCTCTCTCTCTTGACAAAATGGTTTCCTCACATTAACACTTGTCTTTGGGAAGCATGGAAACATGGACATTACATTGAGGTGATGGTTCTTTTTTAACCGCCTCAAATGGTCTGTGTTCGTTGGTGTAAAAGTAGACTTTCAAGCAATACATCTTAAGCAAAAAGACACATTTCTGATAACTCTACACACATGTTTGTGTTTCAGCAGTGTGTCTATATTGTATTGATGTGGCAGACAGTCTAGAGGCTATGTTTCTAATACAGATTTGTCTGTTTTATTCAGTGGTCTAATGTCACTAATAGAGGTGATATATGCTGCCAAGATTATTCTACCCAACTCATTTAATAACTAGGCTGTTCTATTCTACTCAATTATATTCTATTATTTTCTGTTCTATTATAGTAAAAAAATATCCCAACAGGTGGTTTTGCACCTGTTTACATTCAGTATAAATGCATATGTGTCATGAATAGACCTACATACTCACTAAACCTGAGGAAAACAGTTCTCCAGGCACAGCTCACCCTTACTGCAAATGAAACTAAAATGGATTGACCTGTCACCTTTCACTATCATCCTAATCCCCCTACTCAATGACTAATTATTACCTTATCATCGAGTCACCCTGTAATTATTATTGAGTTCAAGGTGTGTTTAGCTATTTTAAATATGCACTACCATGCCAAACATACCACTGACATGTCTTTGTGGCTCTGAAACATTCTTAGCATCATTTCTTTGAGGAGAGTTATTTTTTTCCAAAGCTGTCCATTTGCTTACCCTTTATTAATACTGTTGCCATACACAAAAATAAAATAAAAAGCCATAATAATTATGATAAAATATTGAATGAATAATCATTACCATTACAGATGGGGATGAATAATTCCAGTCAATTGTGATGTCCACCCTGTCAACGGAATAGTCCGTGGTGTTATTCTAAATCCAGATTCCAGAAAGATATACAGGTATCTATATAATCCAAAGAAACCGTTGAAAACGAAACACATTCACCAAAGTCTTCCTAAATCGACTGGTGCAGAATAAAAGTACTCTAAAAGAAGAACCATTGTTCCATGATATATCTTCGGCAGAATGACGACATTGAGTTCATATTCCCCATTGTTCTCGGAAAACAAATGTTCAACAACTTCCCAACAGAATTGCCTTCATCGCTTTTAAATCCGTTTGATTGGAGTATCCTGACCGGAGAGTGAGCGCGAGGATTATTCCAATGCTGCGGATAGGCTGTACCGCAGGTTCTCTGACGCGTGCTTCTCAATAGCGTTTTATATAGCGCCGTGTCCTAATGGATAGGTAGCCCATGGGCGGCCCCGTGAATCAAGTCCTATTAATTTCAGACATAGAAGAACACTTTTTCATGTCATTTGTCCATGTTTACATATACTTTTTACGGTCACTGTTATACTAGGCTACTGTAGCCAATGTGAGTCACATTACTTTTGAATATCAGTCTGTATATACATGGTTCAGGAAATAATAACTCAAATAGCATTACAATAACCAGCTGCCGAACATCTATAGTTTAAAACAGAAATATTTAAATATGTGGTTGTTTTTAAATAGCCATTATTGATTAATTTGATCATTATTGCTCAGTAAAAATGACATGAACGTATGGTCTTTAACCCACATGCAGTAGGTTAGACAGTATAGTGCAGCCTGTATAGGCACGTGTCAAATGATACTTATACTTATAATTCACCATTAAATACTGGTATCCAGTAATTCAGGCTATTTTCTGTGCTCCTGTAAAAATACATTTGTTGCAAGTGTTTTTAACTTGTGCATCTCAGAGTATGCCTTGAGGTATTGTAGCAAAAAATGTATATGTTTTATTGTCACATACACCAGATAGGTGCAGGGAAATGTGTTGTTTTACAGGGTCAGTCATTGTATTATGGCAGCCCTGGAGCAAATTAAGGTTAACTGCCTTGCTCAAGGGTTCATAAACAGATTTCTCACCTTGTCAGCTCGGGTATTCAAAACAGCGACCTTTCGGTTACTGGCCCAACGCTCTATTCGCTAGGCTACCTGCCGCCCTAGTGAGATCTATCTGATTTCTCTAGATCAAGTGTTCTTTTTCCAGGTCCTAGGATCAATGCTTGGTTTCAAATTGATGATAAAGTGCAAACCGAGACGAGAGATGGCATTTCTCTCTTGCTACGCTGACGCTGCATATGAAACATGATGTTATAAATAACTAGAGGTGTCAACTATCAGGCCAGACCCAGTAAAAGTTGAATACTTTGCTGAGGACATACTGTAGGCCTATGAGGTAGGCAGACTGGTTCTCTAGTGGCTTTTTACTCTCCTATCTAAATGTATGATGTAGGCTAATATTAGGAAAATATATTCTAAACCAGACACTTAATTCATGCAGTGATTGATTATGACAGGCTTTATTAGCCTGCTATAGATAGCCCAGATATCAAGGGAATTAATTCACTCTGATCAGCCCAAGAATTATTAATATTTATACTACTTACTGTAGGCCTGTGTCTTATCCCACTCTGGTTTTAAATACTGAATGTAATTTTAATACTCACTCATATGGTTACCCAGAGACCATGCAGCTTAGTTAGGGAACTCTTTTCCATCCTCTACTACTAACATTATTCATTTAGTGCTGAAACTGTCTGTCTTTCTCTCTCTTTGATTGACAGCTTAGTATAAAAAGAGGAGATAGGAGGAATGTGTCAGGTGGTTCAACCAAAGTGTGGCGCTCGTCTCGTACTGCCCACTGGAGACAGGTGCACATGTTTGTTTAATTAAATCATTATTTGGCAAAGACACAGGCTTGTGGCTTGGCATTGGATTAAGAGCAATAAGAAGTGGATGGAAAGGAGTTCAGAGAGAGAGAAAGAGAGGAGGGTGAGGAAGAGAGAAAGACACAGAAAGAGAGAGAGAAAAAGACAGAAAGAGACAGAAGAGGGCGAGGAAGAGAGAAAGAGACAGAAAGAGAGAGAGAAAGAGACAGAGAGAGAGGACATTCATGTTTGGTATGGTTCTGAGGGAATACTCTGAGACATTGGTTTGGTATTCCATTGGACTGGACCAGGTCTACTAGGCCTTCCAAATGGTTCAAAACATCTCTCACAAAGAGAGGCTTTGTGAAGGCTGAAATGGCGAGAAAGATGTCTGGCTGAAGAGTAGTCTATCAACAAAACCAGAACACAACGTAAGAACCACAACATCTGTTAGAGTGAAAGAAGGTGGGAGATGGTGAGAATTATCAAACGCGCGATCAAGAAACAACTTGTGTGCGAAAAGTAAATGCAATGCCGCATTAAAAATTGAAAAGGGAATTTAACGAGGTGCATCAAAGGAAGGTTTTGACCTTCTGATCTAAAAAAATCGCCGAAGCAATCTGAGGTGAAAACATCTCCTGAAATTCACTTCCCATTTCCTTTTTTATATTCCTTTTTCCATTTTAATGTGACATCGGACCTGAAAAACAACCCGTGTGTGAAAGTAAATGGAATGTAACATTGAGGTACAGTATATTAGTTGTCACCTCTTTGATCTAAAAAACGATTAACCTCCGAAGCAAGAAACATGAAAGCATCTCCTTCATTTCACTTCCTACTTTCTCTTTAATTCCTTTCCCATTTTAACGTGACATTCCTGAAAATCAATCAATCAATGACATTTACTTATAAAGCCATTTTTACAGCATGGTGGCTAGAGAAAACTCCCTAAAAAAGGCAGGAACCTAGGAAGAAACCTAGAGAGGAGCCAGGCTCTGAGGGGTGGCCAGTCCTCTTCTGGCTGTGCCGGGTGGAGACTATAAGAGTACATGGCCATTAAGGCCAGAAAAGAACGACGTCAGTACCAGCCAGACTACCTTCACCTCACACATCCGCACCAAACGGCCTTAACAGTGGCAGGAGGTGGTTTCTCTTTCAACGTTCCTCAGTTGGAGGCCAGGATCTGATAACACAAGCAGGAATCGCGTGACAACCGACGACCTTGATCATCAAGAAGCGCAAAACAGCGTTGGAAGTTCAAAGGATTGGAACGGCTCAAACCTTCCCCATTAGGAACATGTCTACGTCCCAAATGGCATCCTATTCTCTACACAGTGCACTACTTTTGACCAGGACCCATAGGGCTCTATAGGGAATAGGTTGCCTTTTGCGATGCACCTCATCTCAGAGGGCCACAGTTGTGGGAATATTGATCTTGGAAGTTGGATCCGGAATTCAGGACCAAGAAGAAGACAACTTTCGTTCTTTTTTTAACAGCTGGGGTTGTCAGAGTCAGACCCGTAGAGCAGAAGTCAAGTCAAGCACTTGGCCCCGACGAGACGTCCCCCCCCCGGGCCCCATTTTTCTATGAAAAATGTTCCCCATTCCGATATCTTTCCCCCATTTTCTTGGTAATTTGCGCTCGCAAACTTTGCCATTTGGCCTGTGCCACGGCCCCGTTGTCCTTCCAACACCCAGTCTGGCTTTGAGGCCTCCTCGGGCTCCCTCGGCTCCTCAATCTCCCCCACTGACCACAAAGTGGTCCTGAAAACCACTGACTGCTCTCCTCTTTCTCTCTTCCCCCCTTTTCTGTCTCAACAGTGAACCTGCCGGCCTTTGAACCGCTCTCTGATGGAGCAGCGAAATGGAGTGTTGGAAAAGCCAGGCAAAAGGTTTCGGATAAAGATCTCTGTCTGTTCATATCAAGTTGGAAATGCTAGACTAAAGAAAAGCACAGAGTTAAGTCCTCTTTGGTCACTGCATACCGCTTGCGTGCGCGGCACTGCGCTCGTCCAAATCTGCATCCCGTGCGGTAAGAAAAAAAACACAGTCTGTCTGTATCGCTGAACACCCCATATCTCAGCCTGTCTCAGGCGTTTTAGTGTCACCCCCAAACCCAAGAATAGAGATGGTTGTGCCTCTCCGATCAGTTTCTGGTGAGAGTTCCTTCTGTGCAGTCTCTCCAGTCTTCATTTGCGCTCAATTCTTCAATATCTTATGCAATAAACCCACCTGATGTTGAATTAATATGAATTAAATGAGCCCAATCAGATGTGGTGCAGTAGCAGCTGACACTATGTCTGATGTGACTTTATTATGTGCTCTTTTGTCTGTATTTTGCCTTCAGAACAACCTCTCCAACTGCAGAAATCTTGATGCCCATGCAACAGCAGCTGCAGTCCTAAATAATTTGAACAGTTTTGTTTGCCAAACTGTCCACATGCACACAGCACCGTGAGTGTTATTTTGAATAAAACAATATGCAGTCATTCAATTTATTCACAGAGACAAACAGAAACCACAGACCATGTCATAATCTGTCCCGCAAACGTTTTACAGTGAGATGTTTTGCTGTCATGATTGGAAAGCCATATGCTATCTAGCCACTCTAGAATCAACAGGATACATTGGACGCCTACTGGAATGACTACAGTACATCAAAATATGCAAATCAGCATCGTTGACTCTAAGCACTTAGTCCATTCATAAAGAGATGACTATGACGAGTGGAATGGAAGGAAGATGGAAGCTTGTTGGTTCTGGAACGGTTGGGTGAGTTCTTTCGGTTCCGCTGGCAGGCTAGGCTACCTCACTACTTTTCTCTGTGGGAGGGGGGTGACAGTCTGACAGACAGACACTCAGACAGACAGAGACAGTAGTGGTTCTTAGATTTACCACAGCGATGGATTCATGGAATATTCCACACTTTCTATCCATCACGCAGTGTTTATCTACCAGCACTGAGCACTCACACATTTCAATCCCCCGACCTGGGGTATGCTAATATAGGTGTTTATCGTGGCCAGGCCTTCTCTCCACCAGAATCCCATGTTGAAACCAAGAGCAGAGACAAAGAGGATAAAATGGGTTTATTGATCTTCTGGGCACTTGGGGCTGAAATGCACTCTGGGTAGTCTTAGGCTTCGTCCCAAATGGGCTTTCCTTATATAGTGCACTACTTTTGACCAGAGCCCTATGCACTATGTAGGGAATAGGGTGCCATTTGGGAAGTAGGCCTTATAGTTTCTGAACAGCACTGTCAGTGATGGATTGTCTTGGCTCCCACAGCTGAACACGGAGGAATGGACATGGACTGATACAACACAGGTGTGCAGCACAGAAAGGCTTGCCAATTAAAAATCCACTTGTGTCTAGTTCACAATCAAATTCCTTTCAAGGGCAAACATTTCCAGTAATCAATTTAGTTAGATCTTGTCAAAGAAAAGGGTCATGCATGTGTTTTTGATAAATCACTGCACTAATTATCAGTATATTCATATTTCAGTAACCAACAATCACACCCCACATTTCTTTTAAATAATAAGATCGTACCCCCACCACAATGTATTTTTTTGACCTGTCTCCATTACCAATAACAGGGGAGGTTAGCATTTGGGGGGTGGGGGTATGATCTCATCCAACAAGTTTGAAGAGTCAGCTTGAAGTAGTCATTGCGGGCTAGGAATATGGGACCAAATACTAAGCTAATATACAACAAAAAATACAAAATGAACATCAAACATATTTTAAAACCATATGATTATGTTGGAAAGCAACCATTACCTACATGGTAACAAACATAACTCATGTACAAACCAGATGTTGAGGACAGGCGGAGGACATGTGTTGTTTAGTGGGTCAGTTTAGTATTTCGCTAAAGCGGGAAACAGCTGTCGTCATCATTCCAAGAGGTTTGAACCCACAGATATAGATAAATAGATGTAGCTCTAGGTTTGAACCGATAGATGTAGGATCTTAATTTGATCAGTTGCAGGTGAACTCTCCTGCAATGCAGGACATTTAAAACGTGTAGTGTATGTGAGGTTTAAAAAGGCTTCTGAAATGTGTAACTTCCACCTTGAGATTTCAGACTTGATTTACCCTAACGAAAAATGTATCAACCCCTTCAAAAATGTCCAGTATTTATAATCCACGTAATAATTATAATTTCCTGTTGCTGCAGGATTATTTTCCTGTTGTAGCAAACTGGCTCAAATTAAGATATGGCATCTGTTCAGCAGCATCGACTTGATTCTAGTTTCTCTCTCCACTCCACAACGTCACCAAGTAGAGGGATATGAGCTCAAAGCAACACAAGCTGTTACGTGGAATCCCTGACATTTGTATAAAAGACCCTATCTCAATATTGTATTTAGTGTGCACTGTGGCTTGTCGAAATGGTGCTCCGAAAAACGGTTTTATTATTTATTGCTTATGAATTTGGACCAAAGCCTCTGGCGCTCTTGGTGGTTCATACTTTGAACAAGGCCCAGTAGAATTTCAACGAGGGTTTGAGATGGAGGAGAGGAGAGGCCAAGTTTGATTTAAGCTGTGGGTCAGTGTGGCATTTTTTTTCTCTCTCTTTGCAATAACAACAATTAGCCTGAAATTCCACGGATATAATAGTATGCAACCTAAATGCTTAAAATATTTAAGCCTGACACTTTAGCCCAATTCCAGATCTGTTTGTGCTGTTTAGCCAACTCCCATGGTCATACATGAAAACACAAACAGATCTGGGATCAGTCTAAAGTGTCAGGCTGCCGAGCTGCCAAAAAGGGATTTGCATCCGTTATGAAATGTGTCACTAGAGGGACTACTAGACTGATTCCAGATCTGTTTGTGCTGTCTAGCCAACTCCTATGGTCATACATGAAAACACAAACAGATCTGGGATCAGTCTAAAGCACTGGTTCTCAATCCTGGTCCTGGGGACCCAAAGGGGAGCACATTTTAGTTTTTGCCCTAGCACTACACAACTGATTCAAATCATCAACTCATTAAAATGCTTTGATGATTTGCATCAGGTGTGTAGTGTTAGGGCAAAAACAAAAATGTGCCCCCCTTTGGGTCCCCAGGACCAGGATTGAGAACCACAGGTCTAAAGTGTCAGACTGCCGAGCTGCCAGAAAGGAATTTGCATCCGTTATGAAATGTGTCACTAGAGGGACTACTAGACTGATTCCAGATCTGTTTGTGCTGTCCAGCCAACTCCCATGGTCATACATGAAAACACAAACAGATCTGGGATCAGTCTAGTAGTCCCTCTAGTGACACATTTCATAACGGATGCAAATTCCTTTCTGGCAGCTCAGCAGCGTTTTGAGGAAAACCATGAACTTGTCTTTTCTAAATATCATTAGACTGTCTTATTATGCGTCTGATTTGTGTTGTGATGACTAACTCTCTCTAATGCCATATGTGCCTGTCAACACATTTCATCACTTCTCCCTTTTCTGGCCAAAGATCTGAAACCTAAACAAGGACTGTATCTGTCTATTCTATTGTGAAATGTAAACATTATTATATTGTCTTAGTCTGCATCAGATTTTTGTTGTGATAGCTAAGCTAGTCATTCCCACATTCCCACATGCTGTTATGTTTTCTCACATTTCTCCTTCTTCTTCACTTTCCCTTTTCTGGCAAAGTACCATATCTGAGTAAACATTAGTTACATTTATCTATTGTGAAACATAAATAAACAATTCCATAAAAGTAAGCGTGGAAACATGTAAATAAATTCCTGTTACTCCCTTGTAGCCTACCAATAAGGCAAGGTGTGGGCGGCAAGGTTTGAGGTCAAATTACTGTACCTTTGACCTCGAGGGTTGCACAAATGACGTTTTAGATTCAAATGAGAGGAAAGGAAACCTGGGCTGATGCCACAGTTGTTTCTCCTCCATTTGGTTCCACAGCAGATCATGTAGAGATGATCCTTTACAGTGAGTATATAGTGTTATCATTTACTTATCAAGACAAACAGCCATTAAACACTACTTTAACTTTCTTATACATTTTATACCATGCCATACATTGGCCTAGATATATGAATACTTACTTTGTAAAATACTTGTCAAAATATATATATATTTTTTAGCAACCTATTTTCTTTTTAAATCACATGTCAAACTCATTCCACGGAGGGCTGAGTGTCTGCAGGTTTTCGCTCCTCCCTTCTATTTGATTGAAGAATTAAGGTCACTGATTAGTAAGGAACTCCTCTCACCTGGTTGTCTAGGTCTTAATTGAAAGGAAAAAACAAAAACCAGCAGAGACTAGGTTCTCCATGAATGAGTAGGACACCTCTGTATTTAAGTCAATCAACAATGGCAATCAGTAATTTAATCCCAGTTCATATGCATATGATTTAGATCCTGTACTAGGACGCAGGCGAGCACGCACACACACAAACACACACACACACACACACACACATTATGTTCTTCTATCCTCGCCGGGACCTAAAATAACACACACACTCCAGCATAAATCATCCCCATCCTGTACCAAGACAGACCGACCAGAGAGGCAGACCGACCACAGAGAGACATACCGACCAGAGAGACAGACCAACCACAGAGAGACAGACCGACCACAGAGAGACAGACCGACCAGAGAGACAGACCGACCACAGAGAGACCGACCACAGAGAGACAGACCGACCAGAGAGACAGACCGACCAGAGAGACAGACCGACCAGAAAGACAGACCGACCAGAGAGACAGACCGACCACAGAGAGACAGACCGACCAGAGAGACAGACCGACCAGAGAGACAGACCGACCAGAGAGACAGACCGACCACAGAGAGACAGACCGACCAGAGAGACAGACCGACCAGAGAGACAGACCGACCACAGAGAGACAGACCGACCAGAGAGACAGACCGACCACAGAGAGACAGACCGACCAGAGAGACAGACCGACCACAGAGAGACAGACCGACCACAGAGAGACAGACCGACCAGAAAGACAGACCGACCACAGAGAGACAGACCAACCACAGAAAGACAGACCAACCACAGAGAGACAGACCGACCAGAAAGACAGACCGACCACAGAGAGACAGACCGACCACAGAGACAGACCGACCACAGAGAGACAGACCGACCAGAAAGACAGACCAACCACAGAGAGACAGACCGACCACAGAGAGACAGACCGACCAGAGAGACAGACCGACCAGAAAGACAGACCGACCACAGAGAGACAGACCGACCACAGAGAGACAGACCGACCACAGAGAGACAGACCGACCAGAAAGACAGACCGACCACAGAGAGACAGACCGACCAGAAAGACAGACCGACCACAGAGAGACAGACCGACCACAGAGAGACAGACCGACCACAGCTGGGAGGTCTTCAGAAGAATTCTTCACAGTTAACCTCTTTCCACTGTTGAGACCACAGATTATGGGTCTGAAGGAGGGGGGGTCAAAGGTGCAAAGTGTGTGTGTGTGTGCACGTGTGTGTTGAAGCTGAAAGTCAAAGCTGAAACGGGAGTGATTGGGAGGTCAATAGCCCCAGCTCATCCCTCTATCCTTCCATCCCCAAATTCCTCTTTTCCGTTCATCTCTCCATCTGAAAACCGCTGTCTAGTACGCCACACGCACATAAAAATATCAGGGGCTCTGAAAAAAGAAAACATCCCGTCTTCCCCCTTTTCCTTCCACATCTCTGTCCCCCAGATGGAAAGGCAATGTGGGGCTTGTGGGTTTGGACGGGGTGGGATAAGCGGAGCTTGGAACATGGAATGCCAGTGCCTCAGAGAGAATAATAACTGATTGATATTGGTGACATGCCACCAGGCCGTTTGTGAAGTGTTGATATTTATTTGGAATAACAGAGAGAGTAGGAGGCATGGAGAGAGAGAGAGAGATGGGGATGGTGACAACATGGTCAACAAACTAGTGGGATGATGGGGCCTCCCGGGTGGCGCAGTGGTCTAGAGCACTGCATCGCAGTGCTAGCTGCACCACCAGAGTCTCGGGGTTCGCGCCCAGGCTCTGTCGCAGCCGGCCGCGACCGGGAGGTCCGTGGGGCGACGCACAATTGGCTTAGCGTCGTCCGGGTTAGGGAGGGTTTGGCCGGTAGGGATATCCTTGTCTCATCGCGCTCCAGCGACTCCTGTGGCGGGCCGGGCGCAGTGCGCGCTAACCAAGGGGGGCGGGTGCACGGTGTTTCCTCCGACACATTGGTGCGGCTGGCTTCCGGGTTGGAGGCGCGCTGTGTTAAGAAGCAGTGCGGCTTGGTTGGGTTGTGCTTCGGAGGACGCATGGCTTTCGACCTTCGTCTCTCCCGAGCCCGTACGGGAGTTGTAGCGATGAGACAAGATAGTAATTACTAGCGATTGGATACCACGAAAATTGGGGAGAAAAGGGGATAAAATTTAAAAAATAACTAGTGGGATGATGAGGACTAAATAAGATGTAGCTAAGAACATCAGACAGACAAAAATAGCTCTCAATCCGTCACAACAATCCTGGATAATATATCTAGATCGGGCCACTTGACTTCAAGCGGTTGGCTCATGTGTTGCTTTAGTCATGGATCGACCTGTGACCTTTATAGCGATGTGGTCCTTTCAGAAAGCAGGCACGTGATCAATCGATACAGAGCCCGTGGCATCAATAAGTTACTGGTGTGTGTGTGGTGTTTGCGTTCCTCTAATTGACATGATGAAGACAGTTCCTGCTGGCAGTTGCCTTCCCTCCTGAGACATACAGTACAGTACGTTGACCTATAGGTAGGTTGATGACTCCACCAATCACTGAAGATGAGTGTGACTGTGAATTGTAATAATAAGTAAACCCATCCTCCAGGACAAGAACAGAACAGAACGTATCCAATGTGAACGACGTAAACAAGGAGCTAACAAGCTTTTGGTTTTCTATTCAGGTCTCATATAAACCAGGCATCTTTAGATGAGCTTCATTGACCTTTACTTTCAGTTTAACAGCCATTTAAGATGTACTAAAGAAAGGATTTGGACTACAAATTGGATGACCTATTATGCATCAGCACAGAAATCGAATAAACCTCCCTTTGTCACATTTGTGATTTGTAATATCCTACAAAGCTTTAATAATATAAACGTTTCATTTATATATATATCTTCCGCACTGGCAAAGTGCGGAAGATATATTGTATAACTTAAACAAAGAATCAAATCAAATGTATTTATAAAGCCCTTCTTACATCAGCTGATGTCACAAAGTGCTGTACAGGAACCCAGCCTAAAACCGCAAACAGCAAGCAATGCAGGTGTAGAAGCACAAACCACTTTAGTTAATGTTTTTATTTAGCTTTCAGCGATTTCCAGGACCCTTTTAGCAAAGACGAGAAACCTTTCTAAATGTCCTCCTCTTCACTAAAGCACCGGAGTGCGCCAATATCACACTTCCTCTCTATGCTTTATAATGTCACTGACTGGCTCTTTATCTTTCCAGACTAAACCGATGACAGCTTTCCACATACTCCCATAGCCTTCTAATGGGCACCATCTTCCTCAAACATTGGTTCATTATTGTCGGCCATCTTGGCCCCCGCCAAACAAAACCTAACCAGCATCCCTAAAAAAACACACCACCTCTCTCTCTTTCTATCTCTCTCTCACTCTCTCTCTTTTTATCCTTCTCTCTCTCCTGCTCTCTCATTCTCACCCTCCCTCTCTCTTCCTTTCACTCTATCTCTTTCTTTCTGTCTCTTTATCGATCTCTCTCTGCCTCTCTTTCTCCTTTCTCCATGAGAACTTGACTCTCATAATGTTTACTATTCACACTGAACAGTTTGGCTCATGATATGGCAGCAACCATTATTGTTTTGCTTTTCTTGGCCCCATGCATTAGCCCGCAGCAGACCTGGGTTCAAATCCTATTCGAAATCATTTAAATGACTTTAGCTGGACTTGATTGAGATTGCCTGACGCAATGGAACCAATAGAATAGTCGTAAAAGTGCAAAGTGCAAACCCAGCCCTTCTGGCACTTCAGGACGGCTAAGCAAACGCTTTAAAATACGATTTAAAATAGTATTTGAACCCAGATCTGGCTGGCATTGCTTAAAAATCCTTCACAGATTACCTATTGGCTATTACACGTTGTTCATGTGTGGATCGGCATGCCAGTAGAAAGAGACTTGGAAGTGGAACATGAAGTCAGAATGTAGGACAAGAATTGGAGTTTAAAGATTTTTTTGTTGTTGTCTTTCTCTGCAGTCTTGACACATCTTCCTTCCCCATTCAGGAAGACAGCCCAGAAGTAGGAAATACATTAAGAATACATTGCCCATCTGCCTTCGCAGCAGAGATAAGAGTGAATTGCTTTTGCAGTAAATGTCAGAGGGTGCGTTGATGCATGACACCCCCCACCACTATACCTCATGGTTGTGCCGTGTTTTAATTCTCCATCGGTGGCTTTGCTGACGTTGGTAAGAACATCATTGGTGGTAACGGTCTGTGGGAGGTAGGAGGTGGTAGTGACTAAGGAATGCCCTGTCGACACACACACACAAACACACACACTGTCAAGGGATATAAAGGTAGAGGAAGCAGTGATTAAAGTGGACCTACAGAACAGAGATATTTAAGAACTGAAAGCTGCCTGCTAGCAGAGTCAACATTCAGCTAATTAATGACTGATGCCATGGTACCAACACACGTAGAAACACACACACACACACACACACACACACACACACACACACACACACACACACACACACACACACACACACACAGGGATGCACATGCCCTACACTACACTACATGCACGGCGCGAACACACACAATATTACACACACACTTGTAGGCATGCACATAGGCGACAGAGAGCAAATATAGTATAGACTCAAATATAGTATAAACTCAATTATAAACTGGTTGGTTCAAACCCTGAATGCTGATTGGCTGACAGCCGTGGTATATCAGACCGTATACCACGGATATGACAAAACATTTATTTTTACTGCTCTAATTACGTTGGTAGCCAGTTTATAATAGCAATAAGGCACCTCTGGGTTTGTGATATATGGCCTAAGAACATCCCTTAGCCGTGGTATATTGGCCATATACCACACCTCCTCAGGCCTTATTGGTTAATTATCCATCAGGCCATGCTCCATGGGGAGACAAACAAGATCGATGACGAGGCTCTCAGACATCAATGTAGAATAATTACTGAAATAAGCCTGTGAGTATCTTATGAAAACAAAGAGACTGAACCTGGCCGGAAATGACCATGACACACACACACACACAAACACACACACTAACACAGGAACCATTAGCCAAGAACACTCTGAGAGCCAGACGGTATCGAACGTGTCCCGAATCCGAGTGGAACGGTTATTGCGTAAAACTGCAGGACAGAAATGAGATGATGAGAATTAGAGCTCAGAGGTAGAAGGAGGTGTAATGAGATAGTTACAAATGTAGGATCTTAATTTGATCACCCTGTTGCAGGAGAACTTTCCTGCAATGCATGAAATGAAAAAAATTGGAATGTATTTGTGTTTCAAAAAGGCTTCTGAAGCTTGACATTTCAGACTTGATTTTCCCTTATGAAAAATGTATCGACCCATACAAAAATGTCCATGAATTATAATCCACAAATATAATTCACATTTCCTGTTGCTGCAGGATTATTTTCCTGCTGTAGCAAACTGGCTCAAATGAAGATCCTACATCTGTAGTGTCATTCAGTTGTTCTCAACATGGGGTACTACTGTCACAAGGGGATACTTAGGAAGACTCATAAGAACATGGGTCTAATGATCAGTTGCTCATGAGGGGGCACTTTGGGCAGAGCAAAACGTGATTGAGGGTTCAATACCAAAAAGGTTGAAAACCACTAGTACAGCCTGCTCAGCAACTTAACAATTCAACTTGATTATCTTTTTCAAAACTCATTTATCTTTTCCTTTGCCCTATTAGAAAGCCATTTGTTTGAATGACCACTACACTTGAGATGAATGACCACTATACTTGAGATGAATGACCACTACACTTGAGATGAATGACCACTATACTTGAGATGAATAACCACTATACTTGAGATGAATGACCACTACACTTGAGATGAATGACCACTATACTTGAGATGAATAACCACTATACTTGAGATGAATGACCACTATACTTGAGATGAATGACCACTACACTTGAGATGAATGACCACTATACTTGAGATGAATAACCACTATACTTGAGATGAATGACCACTATACTTGAGATGAATGACCACTATACGTGAGATGAATGACCACTACACTTGAGATGAATGACCACTATACGTGAGATGAATGACCACTATACTTGAGATGAATGACCACTATACTTGAGATGAATGACCACTATACTTGAGATGAATGACCACTATACTTGAGATGAATGACCACTACACGTGAGATGAATGACCAGTATACTTGAGATGAATGACCACTACACGTGAGATGAATGACCACTATACTTGAGATGAATGACCACTACACGTGAGATGAATGACCACTATACTTGAGATGAATGACCACTACACTTGAGATGAATGACCACTATACTTGAGATGAATGACCACTACACATGAGATGAATGACCACTACACATGAGATGAATGACCACTACACATGAGATGAATGACCACTACACATGAGATGAATGACCACTATACTTGAGATGAATGACCACTATACTTGAGATGAATGACCACTACACATGAGATGAATGACCACCTATACTTGAGATGAATGACCACTACACGTGAGATGAATGACCACTATACTTGAGATGAATGACCACTATACTTGAGATGAATGACCACCTATACTTGAGATGAATGACCACTAATAGGAATGACCACTATACTTGAGATGAATGACCACTATACTTGAGATGAATGACCACTATACATGAGATGAATGACCACTATACTTGAGATGAATGACCACTATACTTGAGATGAATGACCACTACACATGAGATGAATGACCACTACACATGAGATGAATGACCACTATACTTGAGATGAATGACCACTATACTTGAGATGAATGACCACTACACTTGAGATGAATGACCACTATACTTGAGATGAATGACCACTATACTTGAGATGAATGACCACTATACTTGAGATGAATGACCACTATACTTGAGATGAATGACCACTATACTTGAGATGAATGACCACTACACTTGAGATGAATGACCACTATACATGAGATGAATGACCACTATACATGAGATGAATGACCACTATACATGAGATGAATGACCACTATACTTGAGATGAATGACCACTATACATGAGATGAATGACCACTATACTTGAGATGAATGACCACTATACATGAGATGAATGACCACTATACATGAGATGAATGACCACTATACTTGAGATGAATGACCACTATACATGAGATGAATGACCACTATACATGAGATGAATGACCACTATACTTGAGGAAAAATAGTCCTGCAGCAGCAGGAAATCTGAATTATTTTGTGGATTATAATTAGTGGACATTTATGTAGGGTAAGATGCATTTTTAGTTAGGGCAAATTAAGTCCAACATTTTTATTTAGAAATTATACATTTTAGAAGCCTTTTTAAACTTTGAAAACACTACAAGTTTGCATTTCCTGCTGTACAGCGAATTAGGATCTGACACCTGTAGCATATTGTGGAACTGTCTGTGCTCAACACCACTGGTCTGTCCCTGAAATTGAACCCTGTTGACAAAATGAGTCTGCAGTGGTGTGCCAGAAACACTGTTTGCCTCAGTTTGACAGTAATCAGTGTTGAGTTGAGCCCTAATGGTAGACATGTGTCTATTGGTTCTCTTGTTAATTTGACACACTCGTGTTCTGGTTTCACTTAGTTTTTTCCAGTTTATGTCTTAAACTGCATTATGTGTATGGATTGACTAACGATGTCCTCTGATTATCTCCATTTGATTGTATTTAATAATTAGGGGGTGCTTATATAGTTCAGTTTCATTGTATGTACAAGTGGGTAACCTGTACTGGTGTGAGGTGTGAATTTGAAATGTGTTTTTGGCATATCCCATTCCCCCTGAGACACCCTCGGAGAGTGGGGTCACAGCCAGGGATCAGCCATTTTTGATGGCGACCCTGGAGCAATAAGGGTTAATTGCCTTGCTCAAGGGCAGAATGACAGATTTTTATGTTGTCGGCTCAGGGATTTGATCCAGCAACCTTTGGATTACTGGCCCAACGCTCCTAACCGCCAGGTTACCTGCCACTAAATCACATACAGAGAGAGATCTATCACTCGATTTCTTTGACAGTACTCCTCTATGCTTTCTGATACTGCAACATGTTTTGGTGAGATATTTAGCCTATGCTCAGATCCCCAGATCCATTATAATATAGCCTCTGAACTGACGACCGAGACCGAAACTGATGTTCTTATAACGTTCCTGAGTTCCCATAAATAACCACAGGAAGATGTCTCCCACCCTGTCTAAGAATGTGTCTAAGAATTCTGTAAGGATTTCCGCAGTACAATAACATTGGCAAGCTAGTGACTTGAAGATGATGTCCTCTTGTAGCCTGCCATTGACACTGATGTGGCTTTAATACCAGTGCCAGCACTGCGAGAAATCATACTTCCCTACATTTGATCCACTTCACCAGCTGTACTTGGAATTGAGTGGCAATTTGCCTCACAAATAGTTTGATCATGATAGTAGATCCAGGCAATTGGCTGTATCAGAATTGGTGCCTGCAGGCTAAGTGTATCATGTGTCAACCTGGTCTCAGACCATTTAGTATTATTCTGTACGTAAATCCAAGACAAACAATTTAGTATGATATGTTACGTTTTGTATGGTATGTATTAATTTGTAGATGTGGCAAATTACAATTCATATTAAATGAGGTTACGGATTTACAAACATACAATATGTTACGAATTTGCTAAACGTATGATATGTTACGAATTGTATGATATGTTATGACTGCTGAACAATTAATCAAACGGCCACCCGGCCTATTTACACCCCCCCCATTTTTATACTGCTGCTACTCGCTGTTTATTATCTATGCATAGTCACTTTACCCCAATCTACATGTACAAACTACCTCGACTACCCTGTACCCCCGCACATTGACTTGGTACCAGTACCCCCCTGAATATAGCCACGTTATTGTTATGTAATTTTATTGTGCTACTTTTTATTTTTTTACTTTAGTTAATTTAGTAAATATTTTCTTAATTCTATTTCTTGAACTGCATTGTTGGTTAAGGGCTTGTAAGTAAGCATTTCACGGTAAGGTCTACCTACACCTGTTGTATTCGGGACATGTGACAAATAAAATTTGATTTGATTTGAATTCTAGCTAGGTGGCTAACGTTAGGTAGCTTGCTAACGTTAGCGGGGCTAGGGGTTAGGGGTTAGGGGTTAGGATTAAGTTTTGGAGTTAAGTCAAAGTGTTATGGTTAGGGTTAGGGTTAGGGTTAGGGGAAGAGTTAGCTAAAAGGATTAGGGTTAGCATTAGGGGAAGGGTGAGCTAACATTCTAAGTAGTTGCAAAGTAGCTAAAAAGTAGTAAGTAGTTGAAAAGTTGCTAATTAGCTAAAATGCTAAAGTTGTCCATTATTTGATTCGAACTTGCAACCTTTGGGTTATACGCCCACCCATCCACCCGACCAATCATCTTCCTTTTTGTTTTTGCCTTAAGTAACCATCTGTCTTATGTAACCATACCAAACATAACATAGCATACTTTTATTTTTATTTAATTTGCTAAATGGAGTTTCTCGGATTTATGTATAGAATAATACGAAATGCTCTGAGACCAGGTTGCATGTGGATGCAGGCAATGGTCCATATCATCACATAGAGATGAGAACGCATAGCTCACTATTCGCCACCACTTCCAAGGTCAAGCTGTAACACGCGTCTCTTAGGACACCCCTTTGAACATGTTCAAAATAGCCCCCCCCACCCCCCCTCTCTCATTCTTTCTCCCTCCCTCTCTCTCTGAAGATAGACTGCGCTGTGTTAAACTAATGTTCATTCATTTTAATAACACAGAGAGTATGTTGACATTTATCACGCTGTGTTGAGCTTACCTCAGCCCACATTCATTCTCTCAATTCAATTTAAGGGCTTTATGGCATGGGAAACATATGCTTGCATTGTCAAAGCAAGTGAACTAGATAAGAAACACTTTGTGAAATAAAATACACTTACAAAAGTTCCAGAAGAATAAAGACATTTCAAATGTCATGTTATGTCTGTATTTTTGTATTTTTTTATTTAACCTTCATTTATATACAGTGTTGTAATGATGTGCAAATAGTTCAAGTACAAAAGGGAAAATAAATCAACATAAAAATAGATTATATTTACAATGGTGTTTGTTCTTCACTGGTTGCCCTTTTCTTGGTCACAAATCTTGCTGCTGTGATAGGACACTGTGGTATTTCACCAAATAGATATGAGAGTTTATCAAAATTGGATTTGTTTTTGAATTCTTTGTGAGTCTGTGTAATCTGAGGGAAATATGTGTCTCTAATATGGTCATACATTTGGCAGGAGGTTAGGAAGTGTATATGAAGGATATTTTTGCAGAATTCTGCATGCAGTCTCAATTTGGCGTTTGTCCCATTTTGTGAATTCTCGGTCGGTGAGCGGATCCCAGACCTCACCTCAATAAAGGGCAATGGGTTCTATAACTGATTCAAGTATTTTTAGCCAGATCCTAATTGGTATGTCAAATTTTATGTTCCTTTTGATGGCATAGAAGGCCCTTCTTGCCTTGTCTCTCAGATCGTTCACAGCTTTGTGGAAGTTACCTGTGGCACTGATGTTTAGGCTGAGGTATGTATCATTTTTTGTGTGCTCTAGGGCAACGGTGTCTATATGGAATTTGTATTCGTGGTCCTGGGAACTGAACATTTTGTGGAACACCATTATTGTTCTCTTACTGAGATTTACTGTCAGGGCCCAGGTCTGGCTGAATCTGTGCAGAATATCTAGGTGCTGCTGTATGCCCTCCTTGGTTGGTGACAGAGGCACCAGATTTCAGCAAACAGTAAACATCTGACTTCAGATTCTAGTAGGGTGAGGCCGGGTGCTACGGACTGTTCTAGTGCCCTCGCCAATTCTTTGATATATATGTTGAAGAGGGTGGGGCTTAAGCTGCATCCCTGTCTCACCCCACGGTCATGTGGAAAGAAATGTGTGTTTTTTGACCATTTTAACCGCACACTTGTTGTTTGTGTACATGGATTTAATAACGTTGTATGTTTTTCCCCCATCACCCCTTTCCATAAATTTTTATAGCAAGCCCTCGTGCCAAATTAAGTCGAAAGCTTTTTTGAAATCAACAAAGCATGAGAAGACTTTACCTTTGTTTTGGTTTGTTTGTTTGTCAAATTGGGTGTGCAAGGTGAATATGTGGTCCGTAATTTGGTAAAAAAAAAACGATTTGACATTTGCTCAGTACATTGTTTTCGCTGAGGAAATGTGTGAGTCTGATGTTAATGATAATGCAGAGGATTTTCCCAAGGTTGCTTTTGACGCATATCCCACGGTAGTTATTGGGGTCAAATTTGTCTCCACTTTTGTGGATTGGGGTGATCAGTCCTTGGTTCCAAATATTGGGGAATATGCCAGAGCTGAGGATGATGTTAAAGAGGTTAAGTATAGTCAATTGGAATTTGTGGTATGTATATTTTATAATTTCATTTAGGATACCATCAACCCCACAGGCCTTTTTGGGTTGGAGGGTTTGTATTTTGTCCTGTAGTTCATTCAATGTCTTTGGAGAGTCCAGTGGGTTCTCGTAGTCTTTAATAGTTGATTCTAAGATTTGTATTTGATCATGTATATGTTTTTGCTGTTTGTTCTTTGTTATGGAGCCAAAAGATTGGAGAAGTGGTTTATCCATACATCTCCGTTTTGGATAGATTAACTCTTCATGTTGTTGTTTGTTTAGAGTTTTCCAATTTTCCCAGAAGTGGTTAGATTCTATGAATTATTCAATTACATTAACCTGATTTCTGATGTGCTGTTCCTTTTTTCCCTCCATAGTGTATTTCAAATCAAATCAAATTGTATTTGTCATACAACAGGTGAAATGCTTACTTACAAGCCCTTAACCAACAATGCAGTTTTAAGAAAAATACCTAAAGAAAAATAAGAAATAAAAGTAACAAATAATTAAAGAGCAGCAGTAAAATAACAATAGCGAGGCTATATACAGGGGTTACCAGTACTGAGTCAATGTCCGGGGGCACCGGTTAGTCAAGGTAATTGAGTTAATACGTGCATGTAGGATAGAGTTTTTAAATTGACTATGCATAGATAATAACAGAGAGTAGCAGCAGCGATAAAGAGGGGGGCAATGCAAATAGTCTGGGTAGCCATTTGATTAGATGTTCAGGAGTCTTATGGCTTGGAGGTAGAAGCTGCTTAGAAGCCTCTTGGACCTAGACTTGGCACTCCGGTACCGCTTGCCGTGCGGTAGCAGAGAGAACAGTCTATGACTAGGGTGCCTAGAGTCTTTGAACATTTTTAAGGCCTTCCTCTGACACCACCTGGTATAGAGGTCCTAGATGGTAGGAAGCTTGGCCCCAGTGATGTACTGGGCCGTACGCACTACCCTCTGTAGTGCCTTGCGGTCAGAGGCCGAGCAGTTGCCATACCAGGCAGTGATGCAAATGTTTTAGTGATTTACCATAGTGAAGGCGTAGGCTCAGGTTTTCTGGGTCTCTATGTTTTTGGTTGTATAGGTTTCTCAATAATTTTCTTAGGTTGTCTGCTTGAAATGTTTAGATTTGATAGGGAATCTGAGAGGTCAAATATACTGTTTAGGTTTTCTACTGCCAAATTTACACCTTCACTATTACAGTGAAACATTTTGTCCATGAACTTGTCTAGAAGGGATCGAGTTTGTTGTTGCCTAATTGTTTTCAGTTCCTTTGAGTTTGATGCCTCATGATTGAGTATTGCTCTGTTCAAGTAGACTGTGATTTTGCTGTGATCTGATAGGGGTGTCAGTGGGCTGACTGTGAACGCTCTAAGAGACTCTGGGTTGAGGTCAGTGATAAAGTAGTCTACAGTACTAGCCAAGAGATGAGCTATATGTGTACCTACCATAGGAGTACCCTCGGAGCCTACCATTGACTATGTACATACCCAGCGTCCGACAGAGCTGCAGGAGTTGTGACCCGTTTTTGTTGGTTATGTTGTCGTAGTTGTGTCTAGAGGGCATATGGGGGAGGGAATGCTGTCACCTGCAGGCAGGTGTTTGTCCCCCCGTGTGCTGAGGTTGTCTGGTTCTTGTCCAGCTCTGGCATTTAGGTCGCCACAGACTAGTACATGTCCCTGGGCCTGGAAATTGTTGATCTCCCCTCTAGGATGGAGAAGTTGTCATCGTTAAAGTATGGGGATTCTATTGGGGGGATTAAGGTAGCACACATGAGGACATTTTTCTCTCTTGAGATCATTTCCTTATTCTTTCTAGCCAGATGTAAAATGTTCCTGTTTTGACTAATTTATTAGAGTGGTTTAGGTCTGCTCTATACCAAATTCGCATACCCCCTGAGTCTCTTCCCTGTTTCACACCTGGTAGTTTGGTGGATGGGACTACCAGCTCTCTGTAACCTAGAGGGCAACCAGTGGGTCCGTCTCCTTTATACCATGTTTCTTGTAGGATGACAATGTCTGTATTTCCAATTTCTTTGATGAATTCTGTGTTCCTACTCTTTAGACCAAAGGCAGATGACCTCAGACCTTGTATATTCCAGGATGAGATAGTAAAAGCTTTGTGTTCGATAGTGTCTAGTGTTGTTTTTGTGTGATTTAGGCCCGGACCATCACAGTAGGTGTGAGCAGAGCATGTTGAGCATCTGATACATACCTCTTAAATTGCAGGATGGGGGATGAGTGGGTGTAATAGTGGGGGTTGGGCCTGTTGCTCTGCTCACGGCCTGGGCATTATGTCCTGCTGTCATGTTGAGGTCCTTGCCGCAGGGGCGGGAGGCATGGAGTGGGCAGAATGGGCATAGGTCTGATATGGGGGGGGCAATATAGAGTGTGGCCAGGGTTTGTTCTCGCTCTCTCAATATTTATCATGCTGTGTTGAGCTTACCTCAGCCCACGTTCATTCTCTCTCTTCATCTCTCTCTCTCTCCCTCTCTCTCTCTCTCTCTCTCTCTCTCTCTCTCTCTCTCTCTCTCTCTATATAGAGTGTGGCCAGGGTTTGTTCTCGCTCTCTCAATATTTATCATGCTGTGTTGAGCTTACCTCAGCCCACGTTCATTCTCTCTCTTCATCTCTCTCTCTCTCCCTCTCTCTCTCTCCTCTCTCTCTCTCTCTCTCTCTCTCTCTCTCTCTCTCTCTCTCACTCTCTCTCTCTCTCTCTCTCTCTCTCTCTCTCTCACTCTCTCTCTCTCTCTCTCTCTCTCTCTCTCTCTCTCTCTCTCTCTCTCTCTCTCTCTCTCTCTCTCTCTCTCTCTCTCTCTCTCTCTCTCTCTCTCTCTCAATTCAATTCAATTCAAAGTGGCTTTATTGGCAAGGGAAACATGTTTACATTGGCAAAGCAAGTGAATAAAACAAAAACCTAACAATAACAACAAAAACCAACAAAGTAAATTAAACAAAACAATCAGACATTAACAGTAAACATTACACATACTGTTTACAACAAAAAAAACATTACACACACATTACACACAATCTCTCTCTTCCCCCCCCCCCCCCCCCCCTCTCTCTCTGAATAAAACTGGCATCAACAGAAAGCTGGTGTTGGAGTGGACCCTTTGTAACAGAGTACAACTCACTGAACAGAACGACAATCCGGTAATAAAAGCTATGCTGTGCAAGTATAACTGTCAAAGTGTGACATTGTCATTCATTTGGGACGTGAATGTAAATTAGCCTCCTAGGATACTGGCCAAATAGATATTGTAGTGTATGTTGTTTTAATGGAATCAGGACTATTATCGATGAAAGGTTTCAGTGATTAAAATCTTCAAAAGACTTGGTTCACACAAGCACCTTGTTGTCGATGTTAGCTGATATTATAATCAGTATGGAAACCCCATCGAGGACTCCAGCAGGAGTTCTCAGACACTCAAAGTAGATCCCCGTGATGGAATAATATTACTTGAATGTAATACCACCATTATTAATAACAAGCATAGTACTGTACAATCAGAGTTGCTTCTGGATTGTTTGTTGTGAGGAGGGATCTCTATTTCAGAAAGTCTTTGATGATAAGGATGACACTTGTCTTCTGCTGCTGGGTTCTGGTGTTTATGCTCACTGCGTGTCTCTTACACACAGACAGTGGTTATCTGCCCTCTCCTCAACCCTCTTGAGGCCCTGATACAGGATCAAAGCTGAATCATCACTGTGCTCTGTGCCAAAACATTAGTGTTGTCCAGGGACCAAGCCTGGCTGAACCAGACTGAATGCTGCTCTGACTCACTAGCAGGCGAGTTCTGACTGGTTTAGCCAGGCTAGGGTCCAAGCCAAGGCATTGCCCCACTGAACTGGAAATCACTGTCTGTGGTTTTATTAGGTTACATATGAAAATCATATATTATTACACCATAGTCATGGTTACTGTTGCTATTATTAAGGTCACATCTCCTGGCATGTCGAATATGTACATATATATATATCTGCAATTTCTATGAATAAATCTAGAAGTGAATTAACTTTATCTAATTGAGCTTTCTCTAAATTATATATGATTTATGATTTTTCTCTCATTTAGTGTCAAAATCAGTTGCTCTGAATTAAGGATAATTTTACCCAGATTGGAAATACTCCTAACCTTTTTGATAGTAAAAAGCAGTTTGAAGTCAATACAGTGGTTAGCGTAGTTGTTGTACATTGTTTTCCAGAGGACATTGTGGAGCCACGTTTATATCAGCAACGATGGAATGTGATATTAACATCTACCAGCACTTTGTCTTACATTTTATCGATATTTCTGACTAAAATGGTTCAAAAGTAAATGCGCTCTTTACATTGATTTTATGTTTGTATTTTGAGACTTTAACGTTTGTAACACTGTTTCAAAATGTACAAAAATCAGCCAAGTGTAATTGGAAAGGTTTAGGCCTCCCTTCATTTTATGGCTCTCATAACATTGTTTGATAAATTCTTGGCAAGCTCGACAAAACATATTTTTTAACTTTTGCTGTCCATCTTTCTTTCTTTCTTTCTTTCTTTCTGAACTCAAATCAAATCAAATCTTTTGTAGTCAACTGTAATTCAGTTCTGAACTCTCTTTGTATTGATATTTTTATTGATTCTGGGCTCCATGTAGCATTGTGTTCAGTTCCAATCCAGTCCAGGCATTTGTCAAATTTCTCTGTCTTTATTGATGAACCTTTACAGACTTGCCTCAGTGTTTTATTTGTAAACCACTAACACGTCCTTGTAGGTGGCCCCGGTGGAGAGAGGCACCAGTCATAGGAACAAGTACTGGACTAATGTGTAAGGAAGAAATATAGAGCTGACAGTAGTGATAACAAGACGGGAAGACAGTAATACTGTAGTAAGAACACATACAGGGCCTATAGAAACTCTACACCCTCTGGAACTTTTATAACATTTTGTTGCATTAAAGTGGGATTGAAATAGATTTAATTGATCAACACAAAATATTCCATAATGTCAAATTGAAAAGAAAATGTGACAATTTTTTTTACAAATTCAATAACTAAAATATAGTCGTTGCATAAATATTCACCCCTTTGTTGAGGCAAGCCAAAATTAGTTCAGAAGTCAAATTCTGCTCAACAAATCACAAAATAAGAAATGGTCCCCAGTCAACTATTGAATTTCAAGCACAGATTCAACTACAAAGACCAGGGAGATTTTCAGGAGCCTCATAAAGAACGGCAGATGATTGGTAGATGGGTAACAACAACAAATCAGACATTGAATATCTCTTTAAGCATGGTCAAGTTAATCATTATGCTGTGGATGATGTATTAAACTACCCAGACACATTAAAGATGGCCTAAATGCAAAGTGTTATGTTTGGGGCAAATCCAACACAGTACATCACAGAGTAACTGCCTACTTATTTTCAAGCATGGTGGTGGCTGCATCATGGTTTGGGTATGCATGACATCGGCAACGACTGGAGAGTTTTTCAGGATCAAAAGAAATGGGATGGAGCTAAGCACAGGCAAAATCCTAGAGGAAAACCTTCAGTCTGCTTTACACCAGACACTGGAAGAGGAATTCACCTTTCAGCAGGACAATAACCTACAACACAAGGCAAAATCTACACTGGAGTTGCTTACCAAGAACACAGTGATGTTCCTGAGTGGCCAAGTTACAGTTTTAAATTCGCTTGAAAATCTATGGCAAGACTTGAAAATTGCTGTCTAGCCATGATCTCCAACACCTTGACAGAATTTTGAAAAGTAAAAAAAAATACAGGTGTGCAAAGCACTTATGTGTCACGGCCGTCGTAAGGAGGAGACCAAGGCGCAGCGTGGTAAGGGTACATTCTTCTTTATTTAAAGAACGAACACTGAACGAACTAACAAAATAAACAAAACGAACCGTGAAGCTAATATGGCTACTGCAGACAGGCAGCTAAACATAGAATAAGAACCCACAAAACCAAAAGGGACAATGGCAACCTAAATATGATCCCCAATCAGAGACAACGATAAACAGCTGCCTCTGATTGGGAACCAATTCAGGCCACCATAGACATACATATACCTAGACCTACCAAAACCCCTAGACATACAAAAAACCCTAGACAATGCAAAACAAGCATACCCACCCTCGTCACACCCTGACCTAACCAAAATAATAAAGAAAACATAAATAACTAAGGTCAGGGCGTGACAGTACCCCCCCCCCCCCCCAAAGGTGCGGACTCCCGACCGCAAACCTGAACTTATAGGGGAGGGTCCAGGTGGGCATCTACCCTTGGTGGCAGCTCTGGTTCTGGACGCCGCCCCCCCTCTTTACGCTGATCCCTCCGCCTTAGTAGATCCGGACCGTGGATCATTGCCGGAGGCCCCGGACCGGGGACCCTCGCTGGAGGCCCCGGGCAGGGGACCGTCGCTGGAGACCCAGGGCCGGGGACCGTCGCTGGAGACCCCGGGCTGGGGACCGTCGCTGGAGACCCCGGGCCGGGGACCGTCGCTGGAGGCCCCGGGCCGGGGATCGTCGTTGGAGGTTCCGGACCGGGGATCGTCGCTGGAGGCTACTGTCGCCGGAAGCTCCGGACTGGGTACTGTCGCCGGAAGCTCCGGACTGGGTACTGTCGCCGGAAGCTCCGGACTGGGTACTGTCGCCGGAAGCTCTGGACTGGGTACTGTCGCCGGAAGCTCTGGACTATGGAAACGCACTGGAAGCCTGATGCGTGGTGCCGGAACTGGTGGTACCGGGCTGAGGACACGCACCTCAGGGCGAGTGCGGGGAAGAGGCACAGGCCGTACTGGACGGTGGAAGCGCACTGGAGGCCTGATGCGTGGTGCCGGAACTGGTGGTATCGGGCTGAGGACACGCACCTCAGGGCGAGTGCGGAGAGGAGGCACAGGATGTACTGGACTGTGGAGGCGCACTGGAGATCTGCAGCGTAGAGCTGGCACAATGCGTCCTGGCTGGATGCTTACTTGAGCCCGGCAAGTGCGGGGCGCTAGCACAGGACGCACTGGGCTCTGCAGACACACCGTAGACACAGTATGCAGAGCCGGCGCAGGATATCCTGGTCCAAGGAGGTATACTGGAGACCAGGAGCGCTGAGCCGGCACCATCCGTCCTGACTGGATGCCCATTCTAGCCCGGCAAATGCGAGGAGCTGGAATAGAGCGCACCGGGCTAAGAATGCGAACTGGAGACACCGTGCGCATCTCTGCATAACACGGTGCCTGACCAGTTACACGCTCCCCACGGTAAGCACGAGGAGTTGGCTCAGGTCTCCAACCTGACTCAGCCAATCTCTTCGTGTGCCCCCCCAATTTTTTATTTATTGGGGCTGCCTCTCGGGCTTCCTTGCTAACCGTGTCCCCTCGTATCGTCGCCGTTCCTCCTGTGCTATCTCCACCTGCTTCCATGGCAAGGTCTTGTCCCCTGCCATTACCTCCTCCCAGGTCCAGGATGTCCTCCACTCATCTTTCTCCCGGGCCCAGGATGTCCGCTCCTCATTCACACGCTGCTTGGTCCTTTTGTGGTGGGTTCTTCTGTGACGGCCGTCGTAAGGAGGAGACCAAGGCGCAGCGTCGTAAGCGTACATTCTTCTTTATTTAAAGAACGAACACTGAACAAACTAACAAAATAAACAAAATGAACCGTGAAGCTAATATGGCTAGTGCAGACAGGCAACTAAACATAGAATAAGAACCCACAAAACCAAAAGGGAAAATGGCAACCTAAATATGATCCCCAATCAGAGACAACGATAAACAGCTGCCTCTGATTGGGAACCAATTCAAGCCACCATAGACATACATATACCTAGACTTACCAAAACCCCTAGATCTACAAAAACCCTAGACAATAAAAACAAGCATACCCACCCTCGTCACACCCTGACCTAACCCAAAATAATAAAGAAAAAATAACTAATGTCAGGGCGTGAAATTATGAGACTTACCCAGAAGGAATTGCTGCCAAAGGTGTTTCCAACATATAGGCGGTGAATACTTATCTAATCAAGGTATATTGGTGCTTTATTTTTAATGAATATTTTTTTTAAATGTAACATTTTTCTTCCGCTTTGACAGTGTAATGTCAGAGTATACTTTCTATCGGCACTGTACATACAAGCAGGCAAAAGCGACAGACAGCGAGAGAGAGAGAGAGAGAGAGAGAGGGGGAGAGAAGGAGAGAGAATTCATGCATGCTTGCACACATGCTTGTGCAAGTCTGTTTCAGGTGTGTCTCTGTGTCTGTCTCGGTACAATAACAACCATGTTGCAGGTTGCCAGGCCGACACTCCTTGGCATCCCGGGACAGTGTAAACCTAAAACACATGGCTTGGCTTCGAGTCACCTGGCGCTTCGCTGGAATGGCAGAGACTGTACAGTATGTGGGATGGGCACTGCCACAACTAGAACACTGTTCTGCTTGGCCACAGCACTGGAGGCTGCTGAGGGGAGGACGGCTCATGATAATACCAGGAATGGATGAATTCCGTTCCATTCATTACTATGAACCGTCCTCCTCTCTGCAGCCCCCACTGATGTACTCTTGGTGTAATGTGGTCTCTGGTCTACTTTTCTGTGTTTATCCATATGTCTATTGGCAGTTCAGCTATGGCTATGTTCCAATGTCCATACTAGCATACCACCTAGAAAGCATGCCCAATATATTGCTTCATTCTAGGTAATAAGTAGAATGGGGCGGCAGGTAGCCTAGTGGTTAGAGTGTTGGGCCAGTAACTGAAAGGTTGCTGGATCGAATCCCCGAGCTGACAAGGCAGTTAACCCACTGTTCCCCGGTAGGCTGTCATTTTAAATAACAATTTGTTCTGAACTGACTTGCCTAGTTCAATAAAGGTTCAATTTAATAATAAAAAAATAAGCTAGTGTAGTAGTGTAAATTTTGGAAAAGAGCCTATTTCTTGATTGTTGAGATTGAGACCATGTCAGGGTGGCCCACAGCAGGGCTGCCACTATGCTGCTAACACATAGATACACAGGGTGAGACTTTGACTCAAACAACTCAATGGCGCTTAGAACTGTTTTGAAATTTCACTAAACTGACCTCAACTGTTAATCCCTTTATGGTCTCAAGGTTCAGTGTACATACAGTTGAAGTCGGAAGTTTACATACACTAAGGTTGGAGTCATTAAAACGTGTTTTTCAATCACTCCACCAATTTCTTGTTAACAAACTATAGTTGTACATTTTGGAGAAATGTCCTCTGGTCTGATGAAAAAAAAATAGAACTGTTTGGCCATAATCCCCATCGTTATGTTTGGAGGAAAAAGGGGGATGCTTGCAAGCCGAAGAACACCATCCCAACCGTGAAGCACGGGGGTGGCAGCATCATGTTGTGGGGGTTCTTTGCTGCAGGAGGGACTGGTGCACTTCACAAAATAGATGGCATCATGAGGATGGAAAATTATGTGGATATATTCAAGCAACATTTCAAGACATCAGTCAGGAAGTTAAAGCTTGGTCGCAAATGGGTCTTCCAAATTGACAATGACCCCAAGCATACTTCCAAAGTTTTGGCAAAATGGCTTAAGGACAACAAAGTCAAGGTATTGGAGTGGCCATCACAAAGCCCTGACCTCAATCCTATAGAAAATTTGTAGGCAGAACTGAAAAAGCGTGTGCGAGCAAGGAGGCCTGCAAACCTGACTCAGTTACACCAGCTCTGTCAGGAGGAATGGGCCAAAATTCACCCAACTTATTGTTGGAAGCTTGTGGAAGGCTACCCGAAACGTTTGACCCAAGTTAAACAATTTAAAGGCAATGCTACCAAATACTAATTGAGTGTATGTAAACTTCTGACCCACTGGGAATGTGATGAAAGAAATTAAAGCTGAAATAAATAATTCTCTCTAATATTATTCTGACATTTCACATTCTTAAAATAAAGTGGTGATCCTAACTGACCTAAGACAGGGATTTTTTACTCTGATTAAATGTCAGGAATTGTGAAAAACTGAGTTTAAATGTATTTGGCTAAGGTGTATGTAAACTTCCGACTTCAACTGTAAATAGGCTAAGCTGCTAAATTGTTGAGTGTATGAAGCATAAAACAGGAGAAACACGATATCAGATTGCATTGATACATTACAACTGTAACAAATGAATTCATCCAAGGTGTTTCTAGCATTGCTGGCCCAGAAATGACATTATTCACATTTCACACGCAAAAATTACGATTTACCCGACCCAACTCTAGTCTCTAACACTGTCTGGCAACTTCAAGCTTCAAGCCTTTGAAAATATGGCAGGTTCAACCCTTAGTATTTCACAGTTGCATGATAGACAAAAATGCCATGCATTTTACACTGCAAACAGTCAAATTACATGGTTTTGTAATTGAATTGAACATTGCTGGCTACAAACACCAACAACACAATTTATTGTATATCATATTACTTATAACAACATTAAATTGTGACTGCCTCCCTGTATTGATTCATTAATTTAACAAAGCATTGTTTAAATCATTACTCATAACAGAGCCTGATTATAAACATGACTCACACTGTAGGCCTATCTATTGGCCCTTTCCCAAAGAGAAACCAGGAAATCTATTTCAACTTTTCCTTTCCGATAAACTCTCTGTCTATGTTGTTTTGGCTCATGTATTTTCCTCTCATGAACCATTTCATCCATGTTGGCATTCCCGCCCACAATGATTGGGTGCTTTCCATCTTATCTCTATAGCAGACATGCATGCACACAAGCACACACACACAACTTTGTGATTCTTTATATACCATGCCATCCATTGGCATAGATATATGAATACTTACTTTGTAAAAGACTTATGTCAAAATAATAAGATTTGTGGTCAGCCCCCCCCACTCCTGAAAAAATCGACCTATTTTCTTTTTAAATCACATGTCAAACTCATTCCACGGAGGGCTGAGTGTCTGCAGGTTTTCGCTCCTCCCTTGTATTTGATTGAAGAATTAAGGTCACTGATTAGTCAGGAACTCCCCTCACCTGGTTGTCTAGGTCTTCATTGAAAGGAAAAAAACAAAAACCAGCACACACACACACACACACACACACACACACACACACACACACACACACACACACACACACACACAGTACCACAGAGAGTTTAGTAACATAAACAGGATGGTCTGATATGGATATTGGATACATGAATGTTGTTCTCCAAGTAGGTCTATAGATCTAATTTACATGTAATTCAGTATAGAATCAATAAAACACGTACGTTCGGCATATAAAACATCAATGAAGATTGCACAATTTATCTGCTGATGTTGAATCCAAGTATTAGCCTATATAATATGGAAAGCAATAAGCGCAAAACAAGGCAGCTCTGTATATAAAACATGAATGTGTTTAAGATTGCTGTAACGGCAGTCTACGTCGTCCTCCTCCTCAGACGAGGAGAGGCGAGAAGGATCAGAGGACCAATGTGCAGCGTGGTAATTAGACATAATGAATTTAATCAAACAAAACAAGAAACTGTACAAAACACACTAACCGTCACAGTCCCGTGTAGCACCAACACTGACACAGGAACAAACACCCACCAACAAACAGTGAGAACAGCCTACCTTAATATGGTTCTCAATCAGAGGAAACGTCAAACACCTGCCTCTAATTGAGAACCATATCAGGCAACACATTAAACCCAACATAGAAACACAATACATAGAATGCCCACCCCAACTCACGCCCTGACCAACTAAACACATACAAAAACAAGGGAAAACAGGTCAGGAACGTGACATAACCCCCCCCTCAAGGTGCGAACTCCGGGCGTACCACCAAAAGTCTAGGGAAGGGTCTGGGTGGGCATCTGTCCACGGTGGCGGCTCAGGCTCTGGGCGTGGTCCCCATCCCACCATAGTCAATCCCCGCTTTTGTAGCCTCCTCCCAATGACCACCCTCCAAATTAACCCCACTGGACTAAGGGGCAGCACCGGACTAAGGGGCATCACCGTACTGAGGGGTAGCTCCGGACTGAGGGACGGCAGCTCCGGACTGAGGGACGGCAGCTCCGGACTGAGGGACTGCAGCTCCGGACTGAGGGACGGCAGCTCATGGCTGGCTGACGGATCTGGCTGCTCATGGCTGGCTGACGGATCTGGCTGCTCATGGCTGGCTGACGGATCTGGCTGCTCATGGCTGGCTGACGGATCTGGCTGCTCATGGCTGGCGGACGGATCTGGCTGCTCATGGCTGGCTGACGGCTCGGGCTGATCCTGTCTGGCGGACGGCTCGGGCTGATCCTGTCTGGCGGACGGCTCGGGCTGATCCTGTCTGGCGGACGGCTCTGGCTGATCCTGTCTGGCGGACGGCTCTGGCTGATCCTGTCTGGCGGACGGCTCTGGCTGATCCTGTCTGGCGGACGGCTCTGGCTGATCCTGTCTGGCGGACGGCTCTGGCTGATCTTGTCTGGCGGACGGCTCTGGCTGATCCTGTCTGGCGGACGGCTCTAGCGGCTCGGGACAGACGGGCAGCTCTGACGGCTCGGGACAGACGGGCAGCTCTGACGGTGCTTGGCAGACGGGCAGCTCAGACGGTGCTTGGCAGACGGGCAGCTCAGACGGTGCTTGGCAGACGGGCAGCTCAGACGGTGCTTGGCAGACGGGCAGCTCAGACGGTGCTTGGCAGACGGGCAGCTCAGACGGTGCTTGGCAGACGGGCAGCTCAGACGGTGCTTGGCAGACGGGCAGCTCAGACGGTGCTTGGCAGACGGGCAGCTCTGACGGTGCTTGGCAGACCGGCAGCTCTGACGGTGCTTGGCAGACGGGCAGCTCTGACGGTGCTTGGCAGACGGGCAGCTCTGGCCGGCTGAGGCACACTGTATGCCTGGTGCGTGGTGCCGGAACTGGTGGTACCGGGCTGGGGACACGCACCTGAAGGCTAGTGCGGGGAGAAGGAACAGGGCATACTGGACCCTGGAGACGCACATTAGGCCTAGTGCGTGGTGCCGGAACTGGTGGTACCGGGCTGGGGACACGCATCTCAGGGCTAGTGCGGGGAGCAGGAACAGGACGCACAGGACTCTGGAGACGCACAGGAGGCGTGGTGCGTGGTGTAGGCACTGGTGGTAATGGGCTGGAGACACGCACCATAGGGCTAGTGCGTGGAGGAGGCACAGGGCTCTGGAGACGCACAGGAAGCCTGGTGCGTGGTGTAGGCACTGGTGGTACTGGGTTGGGGCGGGGAGGTGGCGCCGGAAATACCGGACCGTGCAGGCGTACTGGCTCCCTTGAGCACTGAGCCTGCCCAACCTTACCTGGTTGCATGCTCCCCGTAGCCCGTCCAGTGCAGGGAGGTGGAATAACCCACACTGGGCTGTGTTGGCGAACCGGGGACACCATGCGTAAGGCTGGTGCCATGTACACCGGCCCGAGGAGACGTACTGGAGGCCAGATATGTAGAGCCGGCTTCATGGCACTTGGCTCAATGCTCAATCTAGCCCGCCCAGTGCGGGGAGGTGGAATAACCCGCACCGGGCTATGCACCCGTACAGGAGACACCGTGCGCTCTTCCGCATAACACGGTGTCTGCCCGTACTCCCGCTCTCCACGGTAAGCATGGGAAGTGGGCGCAGGTTTCCTACCTGCCCTCGCCACACTACCCTTTAGCCCCCCCCAATTAATTTTTGGGGTTTCTTCACGGGCTTCCAGCCACGCTTCCGTGCTGCCTCCTCATACCACCGATCCTGGGCTTTCGCTGCCTCCATCTCCTCCCGAGAGCGGCGATTCTCTCCAACCTTAGCCCAGGGTCCTTCTCCGTTCAATATTTGCTCCCATGACCATTCCTCCTGGTACCGCTGCTGCTGTCGCTGCTGCCCGTTGCCACGCTGCTTGATCCTTGTTTGGTGGGTGATTCTGTAACGGCAGTCTACGTCGTCCTCCTCCTCAGACGAGGAGAGGCGAGAAGGATCAGAGGACCAATGTGCAGCGTGGTAATTAGACATAATGAATTTAATCAAACAAAACAAGAAACTGTACAAAACACACTAACCGTCACAGTCCCGTGTAGCACCAACACTGACACAGGAACAAACACCCACCAACAAACAGTGAGAACAGCCTACCTTAATATGGTTCTCAATCAGAGGAAACGTCAAACACCTGCCTCTAATTGAGAACCATATCAGGCAACACATTAAACCCAACATAGAAACACAATACATAGAATGCCCACCCCAACTCACGCCCTGACCAACTAAACACATACAAAAACAAGAGAAAACAGGTCAGGAACGTGACAATTGCACAATTCATCTGTTGTTTTTGAACACCAGTATTCATTTCAGTAAGTTTCCTACAGTTAGTGACACCCAGCCATTCTGGGACAGATATAAGTATTAATTTCAGTAAGTTTCCTACAGTTAGGGACACCCAGCCATTCTGGGAGAGATATAAGTATTCATTTCAGTAAGTTTCCTACAGTTAGGGACACCCAGCCATTCTGGGACAGATATAAGTATTCATTTCAGTAAGTTTCCTACAGTTAGGGACACCCAGCCATTCTGGGACAGATATAAGTATTCATTTCAGTAAGTTTCCTACAGTTAGGGACACCCAGCCATTCTGGGACAGATATAAGTATTCATTTCAGTAAGTTTCCTACAGTTAGGGACACCCAGCCATTCTGGGACAGATATAAGTATTCATTTCAGTAAGTTTCCTACAGTTAGGGACACCCAGCCATTCTGGGACAGATATAAGTATTCATTTCAGTAAGTTTCCTACAGTTAGGGACACCCAGCCATTCTGGGACAGATATAAGTATTCATTTCAGTAAGTTTCCTACAGTTAGGGACACCCAGCCATTCTGGGACAGATATAAGTATTCATTTCAGTAAGTTTCCTACAGTTAGGGACACCCAGCCATTCTGGGACAGATATATCTATTAATTCTAATTGAAACACTGACTATGTCTGAAATGGCAGCCTTTTCGCCATGTAGTGCACTACTTTTGACTAGCACCCTGTGGGAGCCCTGTGGGAGCTTTATGGGCCCTGGTCAAAAGAAGTGCACTACATAGGGAATAGGTTGCCATTTGAGGGGCATGCACTGTCTGAATGTACCCTCAGTAACAGGGTGGAATGAAGGTTTCTGTAGAACAACAAATCCTAAATTGAAAGTTGTAAATCACATTGGGATTTCCACGAGGTCATCATGTGAGCGCTTCGTCTAAAGCCCCCTCCATAAAGAAACGAACATAAAGAGTGTTTTTGATTAGGTCAGACAAATCAATGTCCCAATATGGCACTGCTTATTCCCGCTCCACCAGATGCCCCCTATTCCAGATACATTGTTAAAATCTGGAAGGAGAAAACAAGCTGATGTGCTGCCAGGATATAGTTATTGCGTTGGCTTAGTTTCTGATTTTACTGGAATAAGTGGTGTGGTTTGTAATGAGATAATATTCCCTGTTAGTGTTCCATACCATTAGCATTCCCCTTCATGAGATGTTCATACAATAGAGTTACGGGGGAGGGTATTGTGTTGAGCAAGCCCAGTGGTGTCAGTGAACGTGTGCGTAGCTTCTCACATACGTAGCTTCTCACATAAAGTACAGTTCAGAGTTAGGGGTCAATTCCATTTCGATTCAATCAATTCAGGAGGTAAATTGAAAGTCCAATGAATTTTTGTTTACTTTATGGATTGTCTGAATTGAAATGGAATTGACCCCAACACTGAACTGCATCATAATGGAGAAGCTATTGACCAATGACATTGGGAAATGATAGGCCTATGTGATTCCCTGCACTCCTGCACACATCCTGAACTAAGAAAGGCCGTGTGAAGCATCTGGACTGAACTTGATCTACTAGATCAAGGGTACTCAGCTCTTACCCTACGAGATCCAGAGCCTGCTGGTTTTCTGTTCTTCCTGATAATTAATTGCACACACCTGGTGTCCCAGGTCTAAATCCGTCTCTGATTAGATGGGAACAATGAAAAAATGCAGTGGAACTGGCTTTGAGGTCCAGAGTTAAGTTTGAGGGTACTAGATGCAGACTGACAGTTAGTTGCTTAGTAGCGTAGAGGGGACGACAGGACTGGGTGGTTCTCTGCAGCTGCATCCTCCATGATAAGCCAAGAACTCTGTATGGGCTGGGGGGCTATTTACCGTCACACAGTCCCAAAAAAAGAAAGATAGAAGAATGATTCATTGCAAGAGAAAATAAAAAATAAGCATGTTAGACTGTTGCATAAAGTTAACACTATTCTCTGGTACAACGCTGTTTGTTTTCCTGCTAGGGTAAAGGTTGAAGTCTGTCTGCCGATATGCTCCTTTTGTTACCATATATGTGTCTGGTCACGGCCTACTAGACCAGATGGAGACAACTGGATATTTTAGACAAAAACAAACAGAGAGTGATCAGCCATATTTATCTCATGACTGAAGAGACACTGTTAGAGTCTCTTAAGTGTTTTATCTCATGTTTTAGAACAGTCCGATTGTTTTTGACAACAGTCACCAACCTGGCTGGGGTCTGGAAAATCTGACTGCATAAATGACCATTGGCCCATGGAATTGATTTAATCAGCGTTATACCAAAATAAAATAAACTCGTTATCCCTCATCCCTCATCCCCAGTCCCAAACACTCCTCACATCATCCAACCTTCGCATCCAAGAGCAAAGAGGAAAAATCAAGTTCCCTTTGGTCAATTCACCAGGAGAGGAAATTAGATTTAGCAAGGGTCACTCAAACTTCAACGGCCGGTTCCTTGGACTATAATTCCTTAAGCATTAGGGCCACTTTTAATTTACTGAACACACAATATTTTTCTGGCTCAAGCGATCATGAGAGAGAGAGAGAGAGAGAGAGAGAGAGAGAGAGAGAGAGAGAGAGAGAGAGAGAGAGAGAGAGAGAGACTTTAGACCAGATGATCAACACACCACAGCTGCATAATGAATGATGCCAATACGAACCTGCCTGTCTCCTTTGAACTAGCCCCGCAGTCTGAGTGCTCTGGCACTCTCTGCTTTACAAGGCCAATGAAGTGAAATATGGGGTGTACAAAATCAGAATAATGCGCCCACCAAACTCTGGAGCATGTAAACCAATCGTCTCTCATGCTTCCCAAATATATTTTCAGCTTGTATGGGAATTAGGTAGCTATGCGGCTAACGTTCGTATGTATTCTTGTCTAGCTGGGTTTATTAAAAAATCTGGTATTGGAATTAAGGTCGTTGAGTTTCCAATGAAACACCTGTTGGATTTCACCATTGAGTCCCATTGAGATGGACCTGGTCCATTTTTAGCCCACGGTCATGGTCATGGATACACAATTTCAGGAGATCAATTACTAACATGAGTTCAAACCATTACCAGTTCATTAAAATAATAATGATTCTCATAAAATATTCCAACATTACATCATTTTAGAACAGTAAAAGCAAAATTGGGTTTATTCTTTGTCCACTAGATGTGAAAAACGTGATTTTGATCATTCAGCATCTCTGTCCAGCCCTTGTTTTGGTTTTCACCACGAGGAAACATACACCGAACACTTATCTAAACACAACCAGACAGCACCAATAAAACCCTCATGTTCTTGTCTCTCGTTGTCTAACCTCTGTAGAACAGGGCCATAGAGCCACACACACACAACCTTCGGACCATAGACTGCAAACCCAAAGTGAGATGCTGCAGATGATGCTGAAAGTATTAGAGATGCTGAAGAGATGCTGGAAGTATTTAATGCATTAGGTAAACCTTCCTCCCATTTGGAAAGGCAGGCTCATAAATCACACTTTCCCCCTGTCCTCGAGGTTCGCTGTAAAGGAGTTATTAGTCCGTGGTGGCCATCACAGTCATTAGTTCATGTCCCTGGCACGAGCTGCAGCAGTTTCACAACCGTTGAGACCAGCAGCCCTGAGGCTGGGTCTGGTGTTGAGGCCCCCCAGGGGGTTAGGATCAGGTCCACTGCACTAACTGAATAATCATGCATAAAAATGTAGGGGGGGGGGAGGGGAGGGAAAGAGAGAGAATGCAATAGAGCGAGAGAGTGAGAGTGTTTAGGACTCTTTAGGAGTGGTTCACAAAGTATGAGATATTGGCAACAGTGTGTCTGTTGGCCTGTTTGTTTTGCTATCTAGTAGATGTACAAATCCTTCTCCGGAGTCCCATCATTTAGCCCGGAGGAACCTCAGATATCCGGATATAACCTCCAGGTCTCTCTTGCAAAAGACATTTGATTTCTTAGGAATTAAACTGCACTCTGTTCTTTCAGAGTGCCCCGGGGTGGCTGACAGTTAAGAGTGGTCAACGACAAGCCCATAGAAATATAATTAGGTGTAACGGCTGTCGTCGGGAGAAGGAGAAGAGGACCAAGGTGCAGCGTGGTAAGTGTCCATATTACTTTTAATAAATATGAAACACTTGAACAAAAACAACAAAACGACAAACGAACAGTTCTGCATGGTATACACACAAACAGAAAACAACTACCCACAAACACAGGTGGGAACAGGCTACCTAAGTATGGTTCTCAATCAGAGACAACGATAGACAGCTGCCTCTGATTGGGAACCATAACAGGCCAAACATATAGAAATACAAAACATAGAACATAGAACACCAGACATAGAATGCCCACCCAAACTCATGCCCTGACCAAACAAAATAGAGACATAAAAAAGATCTCCAAGGTCAGGGCGTGACAGTACCCCCCCCCCCCCCCCCCCCCACAAAGGTGCGGACTCCGGCCACAAAACCTGAACCTATAGGGGAGGGTCTGGGTGGGCATTTCACCGCAGTGGCGGCTCTGGTGCGGGACGTGGGGACCCTTACCGCCGACCCCGGACAGGAGGGCGACTCTGGCTGCTCCGGACAGGGGGGCGTCGCTGGAGGCTCCGGACTAGAGGGCGTCGCTGGAGGCTCCGGACTAGAGGGCGTCGCTGGAGGCTCCGGACTAGAGGGCGACGCTGGAGGCTCCGGACTAGAGGGCGACGCTGGAGGCTTCTTGCCATGGATCCTCACTGGAGGCTTCGTGCCATGGATCATCACTGGAGGCTTCGTGCCATGGATCATCACTGGAGGCTTCGTGCCATGGATCATCACTGGAGGCTTCGTGCCATGGATCACCATTGGAGGCTTCGTGCCATGGATCACCATTGGAGGCTTCGTGCCATGGATCACCACTGGAGGCTTCGTGCCATGGATCACCACTGGAGGCTTCGTGCCATGGATCATCACTGGAGGCTTCGTGCCATGGATCATCACTGGAGGCTTCGTGCCATGGATCATCACTGGAGGCTTCTTGCCATGGATCACCACTGGAGGCTTCGTGCCATGGATCACCACTGGAGGCTTCGTGCCATGGATCACCACTGGAGGCTTCGTGCCATGGATCATCACTGGAGGCTTCTTGCCATGGATCATCACTGGAGTGGAGAGACACACAGGAGGCCTGGCTCTGGGAGGAGGCACAGGACTCACCAGGCTGGGGAGACATGCAGGAGGGTTAGGGCTTAGCACAGGCACAGAACTCACTAGGCTGGGGAGACATGCAGGAGGCCTTGTCCTTGGCCGAGGCACCGGATGCTCTGGGCCGTGGAGGCGCACCGGAGGTCTCGAGCAACGAGCCTGCACAACTCGTCCTGGCTGGATACCCCCTGTAGCCCGGCAAGTGCGGGGAGTTGGAACAGGCCGAACTGGGCTGTGCTGGCGAACCGGGGACACCGTGCGTAGGGCTGGTGCAGTATACCCCGGCCCGAGGAGACGCACTGGAGACCAGATGCGCTGAGCCGGCATCATCCCTCCTGGCTCGATGCCCACTCTAGCCTGGCCGATGCGAGGAGCTGCGATGTAGCGCACCGGGCTATGCGTGCGCACTGGGGACACCGTGCGCTTCACCGCATAACACGGTGCCTGCCCAGCCACTCTCTCGCCACGGTAAGCACAGGGAGTTGGCTCAGGTCTCCTACCTGACTCCGCCAATCTCCCCGTGTGCCCCCCCCAAAAAAATTCTGGGGCTGCCTCTCGTGCACTTTACCTCGAGCCAATTCCTCGTAGTGTCGCCGCTCCGCTCTAGCTGCCTCCAGCTCCTCTTTCGGATGGCGATACTCTCCCGGCTGTGCCCAGGGTCCCTTGCCGTCCAATATTTCCTCCCATGTCCAGGAGTCCATTACACGCTGCTTGGTCCTTTGGTGGTGGGTAGTTCTGTAACGGCTGTCGTCGGGAGAAGGAGAAGAGGACCAAGGTGCAGCGTGGTAAGTGTCCATATTACTTTTAATAAATACGAAACACTTGAACAAAAACAACAAAACGACAAACGAACAGTTCTGCAAGGTATACACACAAACAGAAAACAACTACCCACAAACACAGGTGGGAACAGGCTACCTAAGTATGGTTCTCAATCAGAGACAACGATAGACAGCTGCCTCTGATTGGGAACCATACCAGGCCAAACACATAGAAATACAAAACATAGAACAACATAGAACACTAGACATAGAATGCCCACCCAAACGCCCTGACCAACCAAAATAGAGACATAAAAAAGATCTCCAAGGTCAGGGCGTGACATTAGGCCTACTAGATTGGATAAAGACCCTCCGATCAAGGCAATTTGGCTGGTACACTCATGGGTACACTCAATATGTCTGACATGGTGTTGTGATGCATCATTACTGTGGTCATTCTAATTCTATGCACAGCCCCACGTCCCTGCTCTGCAGTGAGTGAGAGGGCGGGGGGGGGGGGGGGGGGGCAGAGAGAGAGGGGGGGGGGCAGAGAGAGAGAGACAGAGAGAGAGCGTGTGAGCGAGAGAGATAAGGAACATAAAAGAGGGGGAGAGAGAGAGAGAGCTGAGGAACATAAAAGAGGGGGAGAGAGAGAGATATATGATAAAGGGAGGGAAAATGGAGCGAGAGAAAGACAGAGGCAGAGAGGAGAGAGAGAAGGGAGAGAGACAGATAGAGGGGATGCAGAGGAAGGCAGCCACTATACTGTGTTCACTGAAATTGTGACATATTTGATATTTACTAAGCCCACATGAATTCCTCTGTCTTGCAGGTTCGCCTATAACACTTTATGGCAGGCACGTGGAAAGGCAGCTATGAGGGCTGATTTACAGTAACTGAATTGGAGAATGATGAGCGAGAAAAAGAGAAAATCCCATGTTTACATTGTCACCTACTCTCGTTCTCCCTGCATCCACTTCCTGCTTTGCTTCAAATTGATCCCTTCCTCATCCCCAACGGCCATTAAGCACCTTTTAAATTACACCTTTCCAAACAAACGTGTCTAGCCAGGGCCCTGACATAAGAACGTAAACAAAATGCATTAATAATGCTCAATTACTGTCTCTGAGCCTCCAGTGGCTTAGGCTATAAGTGATCTCCTGTAGATGGCAGTAAATTATCTGAGTTATGGTCCCTATAAAGTGGTAGTGGCGATCCTCGTGACAGACGTTCCTATGGAGGCCTATAAACCTTTCTATACCGAAGAAGAAGAAGGTTATATCACAGAGCAGCGGAGAGAACACTGATGAACAAATGATTCTTAAAGAACATGAGTCATCTCTAATTCAGGAGCCAAACTTTGCTTGGGTCTCCTTCTCCTCGGCCAAGTCCCAGAACAAGAGTAGGAGTCAGCAGACGTTTACTGAACGTTAGACGTGTCAATATAAACAACCCGGGAGCACAACCATTTATCAACTTCTCGCCGAGAAGTCAAAGAGAACCACATTTTCTGGACCGTTGTTTGGAATTTAGCTTCGGTTTTTTATTGCGCCGCAAAGACGAGGAGGATATGTGTTTATGTGTGACGCAATGAAGAGTCACTGAGTTGAAGGGCTGGATTCAATCAATAGTGCCGAGGATCAGCGTTGTGCCGTGATTGAAATGTAAAGGCAATGTTTCCACGTTCGCGGAGACTGCATTCCCGGTAAACACTGCATATGTCTGCTCAACCCCGCTACCACGCTGATCTTCAGCGCCCCAATACATGGAGTGCGACTTCCTGCCGTTTGACTTTGTCACATTTTTGGAAGAGTGTGTGTGTGTGTCCTCAGATGCACTGCGGCAGATAAGGAGCCGAGAGTTGACCCTGCTCTGTTGCTGAGTGATGCAGGGAAGTCATCAGGGTTTACACAATGGTTCAGACACACACACACACACACACACACACACACACACACACACACACACACACACACACACACACACACACACACACACACACACACACACACACACACACACACACACACACACACACACACACACACACACAACACCAAGCTGACACACCTATAAAGTGCTCACTTTCCCTCCAGCTGACCCCCCACCTTGTATCAGTAAGCCTTTCTTTCCTGGAATACATTTGACCATGTGTTGACTCAGTAGACCACACCACTGGCTTGATAGAGAAGAGATATCAACCCCTATCCATTGCAGGCTCTGTCTTGTTTCATGTGCTCTACTACTGCACGACACTACCCTCTCTAATCCAGCACCTGGATACATGTTTTAAGGGATGTGAGCATCACACCTGGGTTCAAATACTATTTGAAATGATTTCAAATACTTGTATCTGTTCTTGATTGAGCTTGCCTGTTACAATGGAGCCAATAGAAAAGTCCCAAAAAGTGCTAACCCCTCCCACCTAGCGCTCCAGACACCGGTTAAAGCAAACGATCAAAGTATGAAACATTTCAAAAAGTATTTGAACCCAGGCCTGGTGAGCATACCACCACTATATGCATTGTAATCAAGGCTTAGATGAAGTATATGTCATTCTGCCATTGAGGTACACAGCCAATATCCTGCTCATTTACTCATCCTCTCTTCTGGTTTTATACTGGTCTACTCTAATTGGTTACAGAGTTTAAGTGTTGCCATAGCAGCCGAGACAACCTAAACCTAAGAAACGAAAGATCCTTGAATATCTGCAGGCGGGCTGCACTCAAAAAAAACAACATTCAACCGTATTCACAGACCCACCACCACCAACAATAAAGGGACTTTGGCTACTAACTCCAATCTGTCTGGATAAAATAATAAACCCATTGGAAGGTTGAGTGAGTAAGTTCTTGGAAATGGAAAGGAGACACCTGACAGCGGACCATTCCCACAATGACTGAGAGCCACCCGCTCGCTCACTGCAGTTACAACAGATGTTTAGCCCTTCCTTAATGAGGACCATGCCAGTTTCTAGATGCACACACATGAACAAAGCACACCTGTATGCGCACACACTTGCACACACACACACATTCTCTCTCACTCCCTTCCAGCCCAAGGTCATCTGGTTTCCACTGAAGCATGGAGGATGAGATTTCATGGAGGAGTCATCAAATCCACCCAGGTTATAAATGGATCATTGGTAACGTTATACAGTGTTGGGAAGGGAAGGGGAGACCAGGCCTGGATTGGGAAGATTAGATGAAGATCAGATCTGAATTGCAAATTCAGCTTCATTGGAGAGCCATCCAAAAGCCTTGTGCAATCCTTAAAGCCTTTATCATTTCAGAATATTTCTTTCCTTGATTGGTATCTAGGACAGAAAGAAAAGATATGTTTCAGTAGCAGAGCTTCCCTCTGTTCTGTGTAATAACCATGGCAATCAATCTTCAGTTTAGAGGTTCCATTATGGTCCTCAGGAAGGAACACAACCCCAAACTTGTCACGTTCGTTGTAGTGAGGAGACCAAAGCGCAGCGTGATGTGAATACATATTTTTAATAGAAGACGACTGAACACAAAATGACCGCTATAAACACTGAGTGCAGACATGCAACTTCACATACACAATAACCCACAAAACCAACATGGAAAATGGTAACCTAAATAGGATCCCCAATCAGAGACAACGATAAACAGCTGCCTCTGATTGGGAACCAATCAAGGCCACCATTGACCTACATATGCCTAGACTAACTACACACACCTCGACATACATAAACCCTAGACAATACCAAAACCCCATAGATATATAAAACCCCTAGACAAGACAAAACACACATACCACCCTCGTCACACGCTGACCTAACCAAAATAATAAAGAAAACAAAGAATACTAAGGTCAGGGCGTGACAAAACTAATATTTTCTGGTAGATCTATTTCACCATCCACCCAACAAGGTCAACTATGTCTGTTGAAGGAGCGTATGTTCATGACATTAAAAATGTCTGCTTTCATTAAATATAACAGTTTGATTAATTGGGTTGGCTTTCCTCCTTTCAGCAAGAAAACAGAAACTCTGTCTGGACTATATTCAATGCTCATCATCTGCGTCCCAAATGGCACCCTATTCCCTATATAGTGCACTACTTTTGACCAGGGTCGTATATATAGGGAATAGGATGCTGTTTGGGACGGACAAGTCTTTTTGGACTACAGTCAATACAAATCAAGTACAGTTATATGGAAAGAGTTGAAAGGAGCAGAATTAAAGCTATTGAATGAAATGAATGATGGGGTTGCTGACTGAAAGGAACAATTATTGGGTCGTTCTACGAAAAGAGTGCCTTTAAGTAGAAATTGTGGACCAATATTGAATTTTAAAGCCTGTTATATTAAATTAAGTGCCCTTTAATTTTGACCAATTGGAGAATTCAAGAAATGTGATTTGTAATGTGAATAAAGGGTTGCTAAAGTGCCAAAATTCTATGAAGATTTTAACCCATTTAATCCCAAAATTCCTCTGTCAACCGTGTGTCAATTTTATGAAGATTTTAACCCATTTAATCCCAAAATTCCTCTGTCAACCGTGTGTCAATTCTATGAAGATTTTAACCCACTTAATCACAAAATTCCTCTGTCAACCGTGTGTCACTTCTCGGAAGACTTTAACCCACTTAATCCCAAAATGTCTCAAATTTCACCATTATAAAGCCTTAGTTATTGTGTTGCTTTGACAAAGAATGTGTTTAATGTGATTAGTGATTAATTTACATCTGTTCCTCATTTTAAGGTCAACCCTGTCACGTAAAATGAACTCTCTTTTGAATGTGGTGAAACATTTTATTTTAATTCTAAAGAAACACTGAACATCTAAGCAGGTGAGCTGGTTCTACCCTTTTTGACAATTTCTGTTGTTTTGTGTTGGAAAACTGAGCGGGTTGAGCGTTAACCTGTCAACCCTGTTACCCATAGATACTGTAGACAGGCTAGAATCTTTTTTACAATAAAAAGCTTGCATTTTTGTGAAGCTTGCATTCAATTGTCACTCCCTGCTGCACACAACAAGCTTCCATTCCCCCTGTCACAAGGGGATTTATGGCTGATTTAAGAAGAAATTGTCAACCCTGTTACGGTCAACCCTGTTACGGTCAACCCCGCTACTTTATTTGGCACTTAATAGGCACTTACTATAGCCATTTTTTTAAATGAGAAAACTTGTTTTTTATTAAGTTGAACATGTGCTCTTTATGACAGAATGTAACAGAGTTACACTACTTAAATGGCACCGAATTGGTGGAACAACCCTGCTACAGAAGGTTGAAGAGAGCAGAGCCATAACAGAAGCTGACCATGTTGATTAATTGTATTGATTTATGTAATTATAGTTGTTAGGTGACGATAGCATGATAAAATAAACATAGCGTAAGCATGCACACACACACACACACACACACACACACACACACACACACACACACACACACACACACACACACACACACACACACACACACACACACACACACTTGCTGTATGACGCCCCACATTACATAGTCCCCTTGTAAATATCTTTAATTCCAGGCACATTAAAGTAGCCAATCAATACCATTTGTTTAATAGCCAATCTCCATCTTCATTTAACATTCACCTCCATGCATCTAAACATAATTGACTTAATACGAGATTAATGCTGAGTTCCAAGTCGAGGCATTGGGTTCCATTTTTAAAGTCTTTAAAATCTTCCAATCTCAGGGCGTACACTGTAACCACAAAGCCACTGAGTTGGATTGACCTAATCACTTATAAAAAATAGCCTTGTTCTTCTGACTCACATGTACCGAATGTACAAAAGACAGCGCTACATTCTGATGCTCTTGCTTGACCTATGACCCTGCATCCAGTCACTATTATATGCAGCTAGTGTGATTTGTCCAAAAATTATGTACTATCTAGATTATAAATATTTCTATATTTTGTTATCAGAGCCATATTAGGGTGCAGAGGCAATGTTTGGGAATCTTTGATGTGATATGTGATAGTGGAGAGATATTTTTGTGTGTAGAGATCCTTTTAGGGATAACTAGAAATATACTGTATGGTCTCTTATCTCGAATGGCACCTTGTTCCTAATAGTGCACATCTTTTGACCAAGGCCCACTGGGATCTTGTTCAAAGTAGTGCACTACATAGTGGATAGGGTGCCATTTGGAACACCTACACAGTGGATAGGGTGCCATTTGGGACACACACTGTGCACCCTACAGATGGGCCTACTGTTTTATGAACCACTGTTCCTTTCCAACTCAAACAGAATATTTCAGAGTGTATGTAACCCCCCCGTTTCACTTTGCTGGAATCACATCCACCATGAAATACGCCAGGATAAAATACTACATTTTCTAGGCAGGCCGTTAATCATACATGACATATGATGTTGTTTGCATCCCAAATGCCAACCTATTCCCTATTTAGTGCACTAAATTTGATTCAGGGCTCTGGTCAAAAGTAATGCACTATATAGGAAATAATTAGCCATTTGGGACGGAACCGTTGTGTATAGGAGGCTGGAAGAAGTGCATTCCATCTAATTCGGAATGTCACAGATTTGACTTATTTTCCTGGCAGAACATTGAGAGAGGGATGGAGGGGAAAGTACTTTAATCCTCTAGGTAGACGAATGATAATGTGGTGAAATCTCTAAATGTACAACCTAACTTGTTCTTATTTGTCCGAAAGCGTCATTGTGAATCACTGTTTACAGGAATTTCACTATTTCCACATTCATTGTTGATGGAACAAATGAGGAGCAATAATGACATGAGGAGCAATATTTTGACATCGTAATTGGACGTGTTGAATACATTTGGTTTGATGCTGCTAAGATTGTACTATGAGTAAGATTTAATGTGAGACTTTCCCCAAATGCATCAGGAACCTAAATATAACAGACCATTTACAGTAATAAGGTGGAGGGAAATCCTGGTCCGTTCAAATCACTCAGTAGTCTCCTTAGTGAGAGGAAATTATGTCACTGGAGATGTCTCCCATTTCCTGTTTGACGAGTTTTCCCAAATCGCTGATAGACATATAGACTGTAGTATATTTTAACTAACTACCAGATAACAACTTTATGTCATGGTTCCAAGGAGTAATTAGGCCAGGGTTCATTTGACTTATGCCAGTAATTACATGGAATATTGTAATTATGTGTAAGTAAACGTAAAAAAACCCGAACTGATAAACCCCCTAAAACCAACAGACAGGCCTTTGAAGACTGAACAAGTCTCCAGACTTTTAAAGTTAGGAATGCATTATTTTCTGTCCCTTTATGGTCAACTCCCTTCACTGCCCAGCCCCAATGCCTAAAACAGAGCCCCTAGTGTCCCTAAGGAGTCCCCTTTCATGTCTCGTTTCCAGGCTAGGACTGGCATCACTCTCTGGTTCCAATATCATTACATGTCACATACTGGTGTGTCACAAATACCTTAATACCTGTGGGAATATTACTGGTATGTTAAATGTCCAATGACATGATTATTCCCCAAAATGTCAACATCTGAAACTTGGGGGCATAGAGAAAATACGGACAGGGTTAGAGGTGATAGGGGTCCCTCCTGTGAAGTGACATGATAGTGACACAAAGCATGGATTCAGTTTGGATCCCAGGTCATAAAGAACGACTGAGAGACTCTCCTCTACCTGGTGAGAACAGGTTACATCAGACTCCCTGTCTATCCACCTAAGAATAATGACCTCTCCCTCTCACTTTCTGTCCCGATTGACAACCATGCAGTATTGGAGGTGACATTGACAGGTACACTCTTAGAAAAAAAGGTGTGTTCTAGAACCAAAAAGGATTATTCGGCTGTCCCCATAGCAGAACCCTTTGGAGGACCCTTTTTGGTTCCAGGTAAAACCCCTTTGGGTTCCATGTAGAACCCTTTTCACAGACAATTATACATGGAACCAAAAAGGGTTCTCCTATGGGAACAGACGAAGAACCTTTTTGGAACCCTTTTTTCTAAGAGTGTATCATATGAGGTTCAGTAACACTAGTGTTTACTTTCACACTGCAACAGCGGATTCTGATTAACGTTTGTTAATAATATCACACGTCCTCTCCTTCTCTCCACCCCTGCTCTGTCCTTCATCATGTCATCGTGTGTGTTCCTTCATTCTGTCCTAGCACGCGATGACTCTGTGACAGGACGCGCTTAACGATGTCTGACCTGCCATCTGCAGGCACGCCCGTACAAACACACACACACGGGTGACTAACTAACCAGAAAATTCACAGACAGCGAGCTCCAGCACAGCACAGCCCAGGGTGCGAGAAGTAAGCATCCAGAAAAACAAAATGTACAACACAATTTTTGTTTCAGAGTTGTATTCCGGAATTCATATCTTATGGCCTGTCTGGAGCTAAATTTGTCCCTAAAAATACCGGCACAAACAGATGATCCACCACATCAATCATTGACAGTCACAGTGGAAACGTTATATAGATGGTAAACATAAGTCTCTGTTTACATGGAGATATGATGAGTCATCTTTATACGATGCTATGCTGTAGGTCAGTGTAGGTCAGTCAACTCCCGGTTCTGGGTGGAACTGGTCCCCTGGGGTGCTGCTAACCGGTCCCTCAGATGGTTATTTATTTGACCCTGATTTAGTCACTTCTCTTATTAAGTAGTAGTTTTAATGTCAGTGGTAGTTTCAATGTAAGGGCCATATCGTACCAGCTCCAGGTATAAAACAGGTTGAGAAACACTGCTGTACGTTATCATTACAGGAATGCACAGTTTATAGTCAGACTCGAAGGTAAGTTTAGTTCTCTGTTTCACTCCAAGTCATTGATGATGTCACAGGTCATAGGAGAGGAACCATAGATCACATGACCTGACTAGTATGCTGCTACTGACCACATGAACAAGCCATCTGTGTTCTCACCATATGAACGACGAGGTCTGATATGTCTTAATGTACATTAATGTGTCATGGTCGTCATTAATTATGATGGATGAACCTGATACTGATGACACCAGCAGCACAGCACGGCCTCCTGGGCAGGGTATGGCCCTCGCCCCCCTATGGGGTCCAGTGTCAGTAGATTCCAGAAACAGCAGAGAGCCATCAGTTCAGGTAACCTGAGAGGCAGAAGGTGTTCTGCATGGTGACCCTATTATGACCTCATTACGACATATAGCCTGATCCCAGATCTGTTTGTACTGTCACACCAATGACCATAGGAGTTGACCAGACAGTACAAATATATCTGGGATCAGGCTACATGCAGTCTAGGAACATACAGAGATGACCCAGTCACAACCATAGAAATAGACTGAATAGAAAGGGTGTCTCCATTCAAGTCAGTGATGGCATAATGGGTGGACTGGCAGCCATTTTGAGTGTACCCATTCCATGAAGTAAAAGCAGGATGTGTACCCTTCAATCTGTGCTGTGTTGAGTCAACTCAACTGACATAAAGGAATATTTTACCAGGTAAATTGACTGAGAACACATTCTCATTTACAGCAACAACCTGGGGAATAGTTACAGGGGAGAGGGGTGAATGCACCAATTGTAAACTGGGGATTATTAGGTGACAGTGATGGTTTGAGGGGTAGATTGAGAATTTAGACAGGACACCGGGGTTAACATCCCTACTCTTACAATAAGTGCCATGGGATCTAAATGATCTCGTAGAGTCAGCACACCCATTTAACATCCCATCCGAAAGACACCCTACACAGGGCAGTGTCCCCAATCACTGCCCTGTGGAATTGCGATATTATTTAGACCAGAGGAAAGAGTGCCTCCTACTGGCCCTCCAACACCACTTCCAGCAGCATCTGGTCTCCCATCCAGGGACTGACCAGGACCAACCCTGCTTAGCTTCAGAAGCAAGCCAGCAGTGGTATGCAGGGTGGTATGCAGGGTGGTTTGCTGCTGGCTTTTACGTTCTACATTACTATGGCAATCCAAAATGACATGGAAATTATTGCATCAACATTCCAGGCAGCCATTGCGAGTGTACCTGTGAGTTTACTAGTCAGATTGCCAGGGTTAGAGCTTCCATTTCTATGGTCACAACTGTGCTGGTGAAATGCTGAAGCCATCAGACAAGGACCTTGCCCCGTTTTACAAACATGGTGGAGATGACTGAACTACTTACTGCTCACTCTAATATATCTACTCTGGATTGTTAATTGGACTCGTTCTGACATTTCTTGATTTCTTGTTTAGATTTTGTGTATCTGTATTGTATTTGCTAGACAGTCTACTACACTGCTGGAGTTAGTAACATAAGCATGTCACTGCAACTGCCATAACACCTGCTAATCTGTGTACACGCAGCCATTAAACTTTGATTTGATTTGACTAGTGCACATAGCCTTACAGGATATGTTGCTGCCTTGCTAGGTACACACTGACTGATACAGTATTGTATTCTGTAATGCATATGCACTGTATTCACTTTCATGTAGACAAATGACATGGTCTATTATGTATAATACTGCCTGACAAGCCAACGAGCTCAAAAACAAACTAACAATGTGATTTCAACCTCAAGAGTTTAAGATGATGAGATTCCCCCTGTTTTACATCTTCCCCTGTGTAACAAGAGAAATTCGGTCTCTACAAGACGATATGGAAAAGCACACAACACACACACACACACACACACACAGAGTCCACAGTTCCACAGTCGGAGAAAATCGGTCCTTTGGGAACACTGGTTGCGCAGCCACAAGTCGAGTGAGAAAACCATGTTGTCTGCCAAGTCACAGAGTATTTATATGAATCATCTATTGAAGACATATCTAAGGTTTCAGTTAAAGTACTGTCATGGCCAAAATAAGGAGGGGAAAGGGAAATAATGGATCCTTCTAAATGTATCCCACAGCAGCACTGCCACACAAATTACATGTTGTCTGTCACTCAGCATGTGCTGTCAACTTGGTTCACCCACTACACTCTTTCCATGGATTCCTTCTTTTCACAAAGGAGAAAGGAAAGATGACTCTAAAGCCCTCAAACTGAACTCTGGACCTCGAAGCCAGTTCCACTGCATTTGTTCATTGTTCTCCTCTAATCAGGGACTGATTTAGACCTGGGAATGCCGAGTGTCTGCAGGTTTTCACTTCCCCCTTGTATTTGATTGATGAATTAAGGTCACTAATTGATAAAGAACTCACCTGTTTGTCTATGTCTTAATTGAAAGGAAAGACCAGAAACCCGCAAATCTTAGGCCTTCCATGGTATGACTTTGACACCCTTGTTCTAGAAGATCAACTGACTGTGTGAATTCACAGAGTCCATGGTCGTGTTCAGTAAGGAGAACACTTTTTGAAATGGAGCGAAACGGAAGGTATTACTTGAACTTGTCCAATAAGAATGACAGATTTTTGTTTCTTTTGCAAAGTGCTTTGCTACGGTGTGCCCTTCTGAACACGATCCAGTACAGCTCACTGGGCATCAACACAAACTCACGCTTGATATGGTAGCTAAAAATAGTGACACATATCACATAATGTCTCCTCTAGATATTTATATCAAGGACTGTGCCATCACTTCTGCCGGATCAAAGACCGGTGTCCGATGAATGGAGTAGAGCTACCACAGTCATTTATCTTTTAAACAGGCCTATAGTCTGTTTGATCATAGCAGACTTAGCATGCGGAGCCTTTTCACTAATTGGTACAGACTACAGTATCCACGATGGACCATCATCAGCGTAAAACACATCAAACACAGCTATAAACTCAGGATTACATTAGAAGTAGAACATCCAACTCATATTAGGACATTCAAGTCATAATCCAACTGCTCCAGTCCTTGAATACATCTAGAAACGATATTTTGAGGAGGTTAGGTGAGGGCTGGGTTCTCACTTAAAACAAGCAGGACTTCTATGAAACATCCAACTCATCCGGCCCTGGATATAGACAGAACATCTATGAACTGTCTCAACGATAATCTCTTCTGAGGAGATTAGGCTGTGTTCCAATCATCTCTTTTCAGGAAGGGATTGAGGCTGCATTCTCACTTAAAACAAGCAGGTCCCTTTGAAAAGGGCTCCTCTTCTCATTACTGAGTCATCAGGCATCAATTGGGCCGAACATGGGCTCTACTGCTCTACCCAATCTGTCCAGTAATGACTATGTCCACTCCAGACAGACAGACGGATGAACATGAGTAATCTACCGGCTGCCTCAGACAGACAGATAGACAGACAGGGCACTCTCCCGGCTCAAGGAGTGTAATAAACGCATAGGGTCAATATGGAATTAACAGAATGGGATACAGGAATATGTTATTAGCAGGCTTTAAAAGTAGGCACTTGGGGCTGGAAGCGGATCAGCGAGGGTGGTTGAATGGTTCCTCAGGGACCATCAATACGTCCGTAATGTCTGGTGGAGAAGAGAGGATGGAAGCAGAGAGGAGCCTGAGACAGAAGCGTGATAGATCGATTCCAGAGAGAGGCCCACTGTTTGGAATAGGCAGACACACAGACACCGTGTCGTGCTCTATAAGCCTGGTAGGGATAATGTCCTCTCTCTCCCTCGCTCTCTCTACTCTTATACGCCCTCTGACTCAATGATGTGGTTTCTTCTCAACACTCACTATACCAAGAAGAGGCCATTCAGCATTTACGTATGTAACATACTTGAGATACGTCATGTAGCCTATTTTAGGATAGTCCAGTTGTGGGTAAAGATGCTCATTTACAATTGTTTAGCAGTTAATTGGGAATTGATCCATTTTGAATAAACCAAAAACGTGTCAAACATCTTAGAGATACTCATATTGTACCAACACAACCTATTTTACCAGACAGTCTATTCCACTAGCAAAGTAAAAAAGCCTGAATATTAGTTATTTTCGTACCCTATTCGACAGATATAGAAGTATCATTGATCTTCTATTCTAAAACCTCTAGAGTAGTAGTTCATCTGTGGTACATAGATCTTCACTTTATTTGGCTGAAATAAAAGTGAAATAAAACTCATCGATCTTCATTCTTCACCATCTAGTGTAGTTTATCTAAGGTAGATTGTTTTTTACTCTATGTGACTGAAATACAACTAGCATCAGTCTTTTAAGTGTGGTTTATCTAAAGTAGATTGTTGAGTGCAGACCTAACACTGATTTAACGACCACCATTCCTCAGGGTCCAGTCCAGGAGGTTCATGATTAACAGTACAACAGACTGATGAAACAGTAGGGAGTGGAAGGCTGCAGCATCAGGGAGAACTGTAGCCACTGGCCAGACATCATTTATACAGGCAATAAAATTAATGTCCCGGGCCTGCTACTGTCAATGCTGGGAAGCTGTCCTAGCTTTGTGTTGTGTGAAGGGAGCCATGGCCACCACCACCAGACCTGGGTTCAAATAGTATTGGGCTTCATCTACACAGGCAACCCAATTCTGATGTAGTACTTTAGCTGGGCTTATTTGAGTTTGAATAATGAGCTTTACTGGCAGCAATGGCACCAATGGAATAGTCCCAAAAACTCAAAACCTGTCAATCTCAGACGCTAGGCAGGCTCAATGAAACGATTAACGTATTTGAAATATTAGAAATATTATTTTAACCCAGGCCAGATAGCCACAGTCTCAGTCTCACAGTTATGGGGAAACATGTACTGAACTGTTCATCAGCACTGAACCATTTCAACATTCCTTCAGACCAGTGGAGGCTGGTGGAAGGAGCTATAGGAAGACGGGCTCATTGTAATGGCTGGAATGGAATCAATGGAACGGTATCAAACATATCAAACATACGGAAATTACATGTTTGACTCCATTCCATTCCAGCCATTACAATGAGTCCATCCTCATATAGCTCCTCCCACCAGCCTCCTCTGCTTCAGACTGAATTGGTATGAAGTCGCTGTCAGATGTTCTCAGTCTAACGTGTTACTGAAGCCCGAAGACACAACAATGCGGTTTGGATGAGAGAAAACGTGGAATAGAGTGAAAATGATATGGTTCTATTTTCCTTGTATAGAAATAGTTTGAATTGTTTGGATTCTGAAAGAGGGTTTTGTGAAAGTGTTTGTGATGGATTCAAACTCGACGACATGACATTCAAGTTTTAAGTTCTATTTTGGTTCGGTTTGACATTAAGGAATTGGTCATTGTTCTTGGCCAAGTCAACTATAACGGCTTGTTTATTTTTTACAACTACACTATATGGACGAATTGGACATACTGTAAGACTACCAATTGACATGTCCAATGGCATTGTCAGCAATGAAGGACGGATGGGCCTGGTATTTTATAGAATATAATTATGTATGTAGAAGTTTGGATAAAAAAGTATTTACAGGAGTCAACAGTAATTTCTCGATTTACCCTGCTAGCCAGCCTCTTGTAGCTCATTGTGTTCGTCTTGGGTCTGTTTCTTTTGGTGCTACAGACAGTCACTTTCATTCATCTGTTGGATTTCTTTACATTGTAGTCTCAGCCTAATTTCATTAGACAAGGAACCTTGGACAAACCACTGTTACTGATGTCTTGACCTCAACTCAGTCAAATCAAACTGTATTAGTCACATGCTTTGTAAACAACAGGTAGACTAACAGTGAAACACTTACTTACTGGTCCTTTTCAAACAATGCAGAGTTAAAGATAAAAAATAAAAAAAGTAGATATACAGTATATATATACACTACCGTTCAAAAGCTTGGGGTCACATAGAAATGTCCTTGTTTTTGAAAGAAAAGCAAATTTGTGTCCATTAAAATAACATCAAATTGATCAGAAATACAGTGGAGACATTGTTAATGTTGTAAATGACTGTTGTAGCTGGAAACGGCTGATTTTTTAATGGAATATCTTTACAGGTGAACACAGGCCCATTATCAGCAACCATCACTCCTGTGTTCCAATGGCACGTTGTGTTAGCTAATCCAAGTTTATCATTTTAAAAGACTAATTGATCATTAGAAAACCCTTTTGCAAATATGTTAGCACAGCTGAAAACTGTTGTTCTGATTAAAGAAGCAATAAAACTGGCCTTCTTTAGACTAGTTGAGTATCTGGAGCATCAGCATTTGTGGGTTTGATTACAGGCTTAAAATAGCCAGAAACAAAGGACTTTCTTCTGAAACTCGTCAGTCTATTCTTGTTCTGAGAAATTAAGGCAATTCCATGCGAGAAATTGCCAAGAAACTGAAGATATCGTACAGCGCTGTGTACTACTCCCTTCACAGAACAGCACAAACTGGCTTTAACCAGAATAGAAAGAGGAGTGGGAGGCCCCGGTGCACAACTGAGCAAGAGGACAAGTACATTAGAGTGTCTAATTTGAGAAACAGACGCCTCACAAGTCCTCAACTGGCAGCTTCATTAAATAGTACCCGCAAAACACCAGTCTGAACGTCAACAGTGAGGAGGCGACTCTGGGATGCAAGGACTTTTCTAAGTGACCCTAAACTTTTGAACGGTAGTGTATATATATACAGTACCAGTCAAAAGTTTGGACACACCTACTCATTCAAGCGTTTTCTTTATTTTTACTATTTTCTACATTGTAGAATAATAGTGAAGATATCAAAACTATGAAATACCGCATATGGAATCATGTAGTAACCAAAAAAGTGTTAAACAAATCAAAATATATTTTATATTTGAGATTCTTTAAAGTAGCCAACCTTTGCCTTGATTACAGCTTTGCACACTCTTGGCATTCTCTCAACCAGCTTCACCTGGAATGCTTTTCCAACAGTCTTGAAGGAGTTCCCACATATGCTGAATACTTGTTGGCTGCTTTTCCTTCACTCTGCGGTCCAACTCATCTCAAACCATCTCAATTGGTTTGAGGTTGGGTGATTGTGGAGGCCAGGTCATCTGATGTAGCATTAGGATTTTGCTTGTGCAAAATGACCTAGTCCTTGCCCGATGACAAGCATGCCCATAACTTTGTGCAGCCACCATCATGCTTGAAAATATGAAGAGTGGTACTCAGTGATGTGTTGTGTTTGCCCCAAACATAACACTTTGTATTCAGGACAGAAAGTTCATTTCTTTGTAACAATTTTTGCAGTTTTACTTTAGTGCCTTATTCCAAACAGGAAGGCATATTTTGGAATATTTTTTATTCTGTACAAGCTTCCTTCTTTCCACTGTCATTTAGGTTAGTATTGTGGAGTAACTACAATGTTGTTGATCCACCCTCAGTTTTCTCCTTTCACAGCCATTAAATTATGTAACTATTTCAGTCACCATTGGCCTCATGGTGAAATCCCTGAGCTGTTTCCTTCCTCGCTGGCAACTGAGTTTGGAAGGACGCCTGTATCTTTGTATCGAATGGGTATATTGATGCACCATCCAAAGTGTAATTAATAACTTCACCATGCTCAGATATTCAATGTCTGCTTTTTAAAAATTTTACCCATCTACCAATAGGTGCCCTTCTTTGCGTGGCATTGGAAACCCTCCCTGGTCTTTGTTGTTCAAACTGTGTTTGATAATTCACTGCTCGAATGAAGGACCTTACAGATAATTGGATGTGTGGTGTAGAGATGAGGTAGTCATACAAAAATCATGTTAAACACTATTATTGCACACAGTCCATGCAATTTATGTGAGTTAAGCCAATGTTTACTCCTGAACTTATTTAGGCTTGCCATAACAAAGGAGTTTAATACTTGACTGAAGACATTTCAGCTTTTCATTTTTAATGAATTTGTAAAAATGTAAAAAAACACAATTCCACTTTGACATTATGGGGTATTGTGTGTAAGCCATTTTAAATTCAGGCTGTAAACACAAGAAAATGTGGAAAAAGTCAAGGGCTGTGAATACTTTCTGAAGGCACTGTAGGTTGAAAATGTCAGTGAAGACACTTGCCAGCTGGTCAGCGCATGCTCTGAGTACACGTCCTGGTATTCTGTCTGGCTCTGCTGCCTTCAAACCACTAATTACAGAAGAATTCAAGACAAATATAAAACCTTGTCTTATATTTTACTTCAGAAAACAGTTCTACATTTAAAAACATCATTCATAAAAAAGCTAATACAAATTCCTGTACAATAGGGACATTTCAGACCATAATTCAAAAGTGAACATGCTGCCTTCCCTGCTATTTTGCAATGCAACCTATAATGCCACACTGCTTTGAAACAGCTGAAACAAGGGGAATGTATTTAATGCTCGAACAGGCTTTGCCTTACTTCTTCAGTGACATCACTGACTACAGTCTATGGAAACCCATTCCATCCAATGTCAGACTACTATGAATTTAGGTTTCTATGAAAACAATGTGCAGTAAACATCCCAATAAAGAAATGGAATGTAACCATTGCTAGACTACTAAGTGGTAGGAATGTGTCATGATGGATGAATGTTAGTTTGTTTGACCCCATGTCTAAGTTACCACAGCAAGAGTAGTTAGTGAACGTAGACTTCTTCAAATGGCCCAAGTAGGCCCTCTAGAGTTGATATGAGGCTGGTACAGCTATGTCTGTGCTACACTAACCAAGGCTAACAGCTAGAGAGAGAGACAGCTAGCTGGTGGACAAGACTAGTGCTACAGTATATCCACTTTGTGCAGTTATCATTCAAACCAAGTCATTTCTTTAATGCTGAATAAATAAACGAAGGCATCATCCCCCCCACACACACACACACCTTATTAGTAGGTGTTTTTACCACAGTGTAGACTGAGTTCAACAGTCCTTTGAGGAAAACAAACACATGAACAACAGATAAGACGATCCAACTAAGTGGTAATAAGGACAATGCAGTGAGTGTAGCCATAGTAGTGGACCATTTAAACCACCAGTGGTGCCAGAAGGACCGGGGTGGTGGTGGTGGCTGAGGGTTCGATGCCCGGGACCAGGGGCCGTTCTGGGTCAGGGGGAGGACAGGCCTTGTTGAAGCGGAGGTCCAGGATGTGTTTCTGCAGGTGTCTGATCCAGTCCTCCTGTACTGACTGAGAACCATGGAACACTGCCTCACAGAACCTGCGGGACGGAATAGAACAGAAAGCAAGAGAGAGAAGGTTGGTTAATATTAATATACAAACAGACCAGTGCTTAAACCACATTCTGTGAAACATTGTGGAACCTGTAGTGCAGAGACCTTCGTACGATGCCAATAATAAATCATACAAGTGTGTGACCTCAGGCAATCTGAATTCAGCGTACATTGAACTGTCAGCATTTTGGCAATCAGCTCACCTGCACTTGAGGGTGTACTCTTTGCCCACTTGTTTGACCAGAGGAGTGGAGGGAGGCCTGGGAACCAGGGAAGGGATGTTTCCTGACCGGGGGGGTTGTTGAGAGCCGCCGTCTCCCTCTGCTCCCTCCGTATGGGCGGTGTCTTTAGGGACCCGCCGCTCAAAACCTGGCAGACGGGTTGGAAAGGGGTTTAAAATCAGAGTCTACCATAGCTCAACGTTGGTTTTATCAGAGGGCAAACAGGTAGAAAGTTCTGTAGGGTGTGTGTGTGTGTGTGTGTGTGTGTGTGTGTGTGTGTGTGTGTACATGCACGTTTGAGTCGGTTTCCATCTCTCACCTCTAGGAGAGCGTATGTGGTTGAAGTCTCCTCTAGCCCCCTGGGACTGCGTATGAGTGACGGTATGATGGTGATATGACGACTGTCCCGTCGCCCCCTGTGACCTTTGACCTTGAGCTGTCCTGGACGAACCCCCGGCGACCCTGGCCACCTCTCGGCCCGCCCTGCGCCCCAGCCCCGCAGCCCTCTGGGCTCCCGAGGGGAAGGAGCCTGAGTCTGTGGAGGGAGAGTGGGACGGGGCGTTCCTCTGGAAGGGGAAAAGAAATCAAGTGTTGGTGAAATTGTTTTCCCTCTAAGTTGGACAGAATCATCTACATTCACCTAGATTGGTAGTAGAAATAGCATACAGCACACACACAGACTGATGTTAGCAACTTCAGAGATCTGTTATTCTATTGGTGTCAACCTGCCGCTTTCCTCTCAACTTAAATCAATAACTGTTAGAGAACGTCCACTCATCTGGTCTCCCCAAGCCTCAGCTACTGTTTAGAAAAGCAAGGACGAAACCCAGCCGCTCTCCTAGACTGAGAGTTGAAGCACTCCTGTCACAGAACTAAGCAGCTGGAAAGTGCCTAAACGTCATGCACTTGAGGGGATGTGATTGTCATTGCTTTTAATCCAAGATTCGGTGATCAGCCCCACTGCCACAAAGCAATTAGATCCAAACCTAATGGGTGCTATACTTAACCAATAAGGCTCGAGGGGGTGTGGTATATGGCCAATATCCCACGGCTAAGGGCTGTCCTTCTGCACGATGCAACGTGTAGTGCTTGGACACAGCCCTTAGCCTTGGTATATTTGCTATATACCACAAACCTCCGAGGTGCCTTATTGCTATTATAAACTGGTTACAAACGTAATTAGAGCAGTAGAAATAAACGTTTTGTCATACCCGTGGTATATGGTCTGATATACCACGACTATCAGCCAATCAGCATTCAGGGCTCGAACCACCCAGTTTGTAATAGAAGATATAACACTCACCTTAAACCTGATGTTGAGGTCCCCGTTGCGGTACTGGCGGTGGATCTCGGCGGCCTTGCGGGGCTGCCTCTGTATCCAGGCGCTGAGCAACTCGATGGGGGAGGCCTTCACACCCTCTGCCCTCCACTCCTTAACCCCCAGCTGGCGGAGGTGGGCCCGGGCGTGGCTCGCCAGCGCCGTGCGGTTCTCAAAGTCAAAGCCGCACAGCTCGCAGCACGCATCCCCGGCTGGAAGGAGAGAAGAGGACCGGGGGGTTAAAAACACACGTTTGAAGGTTGAAGCTTTTCACGTGATAAACAATTCTATTTCAGCACTAATTACTAGGCAGGTTACCTAGTTGATTTTTTTTTTATACTAATAATGAAATCAGTCACCTTTGGAAAAAGCTTCTGCTAAATACAATTGCCATCACAGCTGCAATGGAAAACAGTTGCCTGCCACAAATAACCTGTCTGAGATCCGCTGGTCAGGCGTGAGCACTGTTAGTTTACCAGACTGGGAGGATCCATTCTTATCAGGGGAAGGCTTGTCGTTGAGGGAGTAGTCCAGTGGAGGAGTGAACGTCCTCTTAGAGCCCTGGGGAGCCCACGAAGGCTCAGAGAACCTCCTGTGATTGGCCCAGGCCGGGCCGGCGCTGGAGTGAGCGGACGCTGGCTCCCTCTTGACCTACAACACAAAACATCTTTATTGGTCCATTTCAACAGGTTTTTGGCCATCACAGCCCCCAATCAGAGGAAGGCCCTAAAAAAACTGTCAAAGACTTCAGCCACCCAAGTCATAGACTGTTCTCTCTACAAGTGGTACCGGAGCGCCAAGTCTGGGACCAAAAGGCTCCTTAACAGCTTCTACCCCCCCAAGCCATAAGACCGCTGAACAGTTAATCAAATGGCTAGCTGAACTATTTACATTGACCCCCTTAAGTTATTAATAATCACTCTTTTGCACAGGCTTGATGTACACTCACTGGACTCTAACCACACACTCACACATACTACACTGACACACCAACACACCCATGCATATTGACCCCACACACACGGACATACACACACATGCATATTGACCCCACACACACAGACATACACACCCATGCATATTGACCCCACACACACGGACATACACACCCATGCATATTGACCCCACACACACGGACATACACACACATGCATATTGACCCCACACACACAGACATACACACACATGCATATTGACCCCACACACACAGACATACACACCCATGCATATTGACCCCACACACACGGACATACACACCCATGCATATTGACCCCACACACACGGACACACCCACACATGCATACTGACGCCACACACACCCACACATGCATACTGACACCACACACACGGACATACACACCCACACATGCATATTGACCCCACACACACGGACATACACACCCATGCATATTGACCCCACACACACAGACATACACACACATGCATATTGACCCCACACACACACACATGCATACTGACGCCACACACACGGACATACACACATGCATATTCATGTCACACACACGGACATACACACCCATGTATATTGACGCCACACACACATGCATATTCATGTCACACACACAGACATACACACAGACACAAACACGCTGCTGTTACTCTGTTCATTATCTATGCATAGTCACTTTTCCCCTACCTACATGAACATATTACCTCTATTACCTCAACTAACCTTCACCCCCGCACATTGACTCGGTACCGGTACCCCTTGTATATAGCCTCGTTGTTACTTTTTTGTGTCGTTAAACAAAAATTCTAAGGGCAGTAAGGCACATTCCCGCATATGACCAAATTCAATGTTTTTGCTTACTGTTTCATACACATCTGTGCTTTTACGAAGAAAAATACACGTAGCTATGAGGACTCAACGTTTAAATTCATAGCTACATCCATTGTAACAAGAAGATGACAATGGTGGTCAGGTCAAAAACTAAAACAGTTGACTCATTGCTCGATGATTGGGAGTTCTCCAACATAGGGCAGATGAGAGATGTGTATATATATGTGTGTATATATATACACAGTTACACACTTAAGCTGGACTCATTAAAACTCGTTTTTCAACCACTCCACAAATGTCTTGTTAACAAACTATAGTTTTGGCAAGTCGGTTAGGATATCTACTTTGTTGGAAAAATTACTTGTGTCATGCACAATTGTTTATAGACAGATTATTTCACTGTATCACAATACCAGTGGGTCTGGAAGTTTACATAGACTAAGTTGATTGTGCCTAAGTTGATTGTGCCTTTAAAAAGCTTGGAAAATTCCAGAAAATGATGTCATAGCTTTAGAAGCTTCTGATAGGCTAATTGACATCATTTGAGCCAATTGGAGGTGTACCTGTGGATGTATTTCAAGGCCTACCTTCAAACTCAGTGCCTCTTTGCTTGACATCATGGGAAAATCAAAAGAAATCAGCCAAGACTTCAAAAAAAAAATTGTAGACCTCCACAAGCCTGGTTCATCCTTGGGAGCAATTTCCAAACGCCTGAAGGCACCACGTTCATCTGTACAAACAATAGTACGCAAGTATAAACACCATGGGACCACGCAGCCGTCATGCCGCTCAGGAAGGAGACGAGTTCTGTGTCCTAAAGATGAACGTACTTTAGTGCGAAAAGTGCAAATCAATCTCAGAACAAACAGCAAAGGACCTTGTGAAGATGCTGGAGGAAAAAGGCACAAAAGTATCTATATCCAGAAAAACGAGTCCTATATCGACATAACCTGAAAGGCCACTCAGCAAGGAAGAAGCCACTGCTCCAAAACCGCCATAAAAAAGCCAGACTACGGCTTGCAACTGCACATGGGGACAAAGATCGTACTTTTTCGAGAAATGTCCTCTGGTCTGATGAAACAAAAATACAACTGTTTGGCCAGAATGACCATCATTATGTTTGGAGAAAAAAGGGGATGCTTGCAAGCCGTAGAACACCATCCCAACCGTGAAGCACGGGGGTGGCAGCATCATGTTGTGGGGGTGCTTTGCTGCAGGAGGGACTAGTGCACCTCACAAAATAGATGGCATCATGAGGATGGAAAATTATGTGGATATATTCAAGCAACATCTCAAGACATCAGTCAGGAAGTTAAAGCTTGGTCGCAAATGGGTCTTCCAAATTGACATACTTCCAAAGTTGTGACAAAATGGCTTAAGAACAAAGTCAAGGTATTGGAGTGGCCATCACAATGCCCTGACCTCAATTCCATAGAAAATGTGGGCAGAACTGAAAAAGAGTTTGCGAGCAAGGAGGCCTACAAACCTGACTCAGTTACACCAGCTCTGTCAGGAGGAATGGGCCAAAATTCACCCAACTTATTTTGGGAAGCTTGTGGAAGGCTACCCAAACATTTGACCCAAGTTAAACAATTTAAAGGCAATGCTAGCAAATACTAATTGAGTGTATGTAAACTTCTGACCCACTGGGAATTTGATGAAAGAAATAAAAGCCGAAATAAATAATTTTACTATTATTCTGACATTTCACATTCTTAAAATAAAATGGTGATCCTAACTGACCTAAGACAGGGAATTTTTACTAGGATTAAATGGAATTGTGAAAAACTGAGTTTAAATGTATTTGGCTAAGGTGTATGTAAACTTCCAACTTCAACTGTATGCATGCATGTATAATCACACACACACACACGTTCAAAAGTTTGGGGTCACTTAGAAATGTCCTTGTTTTTGAAAGAAATGCAAATTTTTGGTCCATTAAAATAACTTGTTAATATTGTAAATGACTATTGTAGCTGGAAACAGCTGATTTTTTATGGAATATATACATAGGTGTGCAGAGGCCCATTATCAGCAACCATCACTCCTGTGTTCCAATGGCACCTTGTGTTAGCTAATCCAAGTTTATCATTTTAAAAGGCTAATTGATCATTAGAAAACCCTTTTGCAATTATGTTAGCACAGCTGAAAACTGTTGTTCTGATTAAAGAAGCAATAAAACTGGCCTTCTTTCGACTAGTTGAGTATCTGGAGCATCAGCATTTGTGGGTTCGATTACAGGCTCAAAATGGCCAGAAACAAAGGACTTTCTTCTGAAACTTGTCAGTCTATTCTTGTTCTGAGAAATTAAGGCAATTCCATGCGAGACACTGCGAAGAAACTGAAGATCTCGTACAATGCTGTGTACTAGCCCCTTCACAGAACAGCGCAAACTGGCCCTAACCAGAATAGAAAGAGGAGTGGGAGGCCCCGGTACACAACTGAGCAAGAGGATAAGTACATTAGAGTGTCTAGTTTGAGAAACAGATGCCTCACAAGTCCTCAACTGGCAGCTTCATTAAATAGTACCCGCAAAACACCAGTCTCAACGTCAACAGTGAAGAGGTCGACTCTGGGATGCTGGCCTTCTAGGCAGAGTTGCAAAGAAAAAGCCATCTCTCTGTCCAGTGTCTGTGTTCTTTTGCCCATCTTAATCTTTTATTTTTATTGGCCAGTCTGAAATATGGCTTTATCTTTGCAACTCTGCCTAGAAGGCCAGCATCCCGGAGTCGCCTCTTCACTGTTGACATTGAGACTGGTGTTTTCCGGGTATTAACTGTCCAGAGTCATATTTGCTTACGATGCACATCATTTTATTATCAGAGCGTGCCAGTGGACTTCTGGAAAGTATGCTTTAGTGAGAAAGTGTTGGGATCAGGTACAACTATGTTTACCTACCCTCAAAATGAATATTTATGAGCAAATTCCCCCCACCCACAACTTCTCACATCAATGCATATTTTTTTTATTTTTTTTAAGAGGTTGAGCTGAAATTGGGGTTGAGAGTTACCCTTTAAGCAGAAGTTATGATTCGCCCCTTAGTGCCTTGCTCGAGGGCACAACCGCAGCCGGTAGGTAGCACATGACGAGATATTGACCTGCCCTCCATTGCCAACACATACACACACTCACCTGGGTGGCAGTGGCACTGCCCTCCTTCAGCAGGATGTCTCTCAGCAGGTCGATGGGCGACTCGTTGACAGACCACATGACTCCCAGCTGGCGCAGGTGGGAGCGGGCGTGGCAGGACAGGGCCTTGCGGCTGTCAAAGAACTGGCCACAGAATTCACAGGTGATCATGAGCTCCTGGTCTGAACCTGGGGAAGGGAAAGGGAGGGAGGGATTTGTCCCTTGACATGTCACTGCATTTAGCTATGCTGCTTTGACTGAATGGATGGTCAATGGTCTGAGTGCAGTTATTCAATGGTAAAACAGAAAAACACAAATAGAAGAGGGACTATTACATCAAACAAATTAGAAACCACAGAATTTATACCACTTGGTCAAAAAGATAGGACCCACATCTTACCGGAGTTGAAGGACTGGCCATTTTTGGCCCACTTCTGAGAACCCTGAGATCCATTACTGCTGCTGTACCCCCCAAGCGGACTGGAGAACCCCACATCCAGCTCCATCTCCAGGGGCTCCGGCTTGGGATAGACCAGGGTGGAGCCCTTCTTGGCCTTGGACCTGGGATTGTGGCTGGAGGCCAAGGGGCTGAGGTGGGCGTTAGCTGGGGATCTAGCTGGAGACCTGGCTGGGGCTGGAGACTGAGAAGGTGTCTTGGTGGTGGTGTTACTGGTTCGTACCGATGCAGCGGCCGCAAGCACGCCGCTGCTGACCAGCTGCTGGACCGTGTCGATGGCCGAAGCCTTGCCCAGGAGGTCGGTGACGCCGAGCTGGCGCAGGTGAGAGCGGGAATGGCTTGCTAGGCCTTTGCGGTTCTCAAACTCCTCACCGCACAACACACAGGTGAACTCACCTGTATTTCAAATAATATGTTTTTGATGAATCACTTGAGGTTTTATTATTTACCTTTCTTGTTCTGTTCTTTGAATTGTGACATCCTTTTAAAATACTTAAACTCAAATGACTAAATTTGACTTAAAATATGACTTAAACTAAATGGATGTACCAATCGCAGATTGCCCCTTTAAAAATAACTTGAAACTCACCCGTGCTGAGCCTATGATCCTGTGGAGCAGTTCCTTCTGATGCGGAGGGCTTGGGCCGTTTGTTGGAGGGAGGCTGGTGAAGGGAGGAGGAGGGGGATCCTTTATGTCTAGCAGGCGATGTGGACGAACCAGAGCCGGAGGGCCGTTTGTTAGAGTTAGAAGACATAGAAGGGTTATAGACGTTGAGACCTTCACTTGCTATAGGTTGGAGGTCTTCCGCTTCCATGATCTGGTAGAGGAATTCTATTGGTCCTCCTTTCGTCTCGGTGTTCTCGGTGATGCCGAACTGGCGCAAGTGGGCCCGGCAGTGACTGGCCAGGCCTTTGCGGGACTCATACCAGGCGCCACACAATTGGCACACATGCACCTCGTCATTGGTGTCCATCGCTGTATAGGCAGGGGAGGAGCCAGAGACTGGTGTTAGAAAGTGCCATGTTATACTTGAGGTTAATAATGTCATTACATAAGAACAGAAATATCTATCTGTATACATGTAATGGTACAACGTTCAATTCCACAAATATAATAGGCCTAATATGTGACTTCCTGATGACAAACATCTAATAACGGAACACTTAAAATATCCACTCCAATCGAAAACACCCAGGCTGAGACTTACCCAGGGTGAGGGGGGCATCCGTCTCCTGCGGTGCCCAGGCAGGCTTGGCCGAGGCCAGGCTCGCTCCCCCTGAGGGCGATGGTGTCTTGCCTGCTGTTAGGAACGACGACATGGAAGACTGCCGAGGCTTGGCCAAAACTGTCCCTTTACGAGCTACCTTGGATATATTATTCTGTGGGGTTGTCACTACTTTGACTCTACCCCCAAGAGGGGACTCCTTCTGGGAGATGAGTGTCCCTGACACCTTGGGTTTTTTGGGTGAAGAGTAGACGGGTTTGGGTGGCTGCATGGAACCGTCCCTGTCCTGAATCAGCTGGTAAAGTAAGTCGATGGGAGCTCCGCTGTTGTCCGAGACAGCCACGCCGAGCTGACGGAGGTGGAGTCTGGCGTGACTGGAGAGACCCCGCCGCGTCTCGAAGTAGGTCCCGCACACCTCACACATAACCGGGGCCGGGGCTGAGGGACAAGAGAGAGAGGAGGGAGGAAGGAGAGGAGGAAGGGAAGAAGAGAGGAGGAAGAGAAGAGAGGAGGAAGGGAAGAGAGGAAGTGGTGCAGAGGAAATAGTAAGAGTGGGAGTGTAAATCCAGAGACATTCTGAATCTGAGGCAAAACTATGCTTCTAATCAAAAATGGTTCCAACTGGCTCAGACTATAATTCATGCACACCTTCTCTTTTCCTCTTTGTTCTTACCCTCTTCTTTTGTGTTCTCCATGAGTGCGGGTGACTGGATGACTTTGATTCCAGGGTTGAAGATGGAACTAGCCTAGGATGTTGTCTTCTTCCATACATAAGATAATTGAGAGGGGGGAAAAGGATAGAAAACATATGGTGTATGTCTTAGCAGCTCATTGGTTAGAAAGTAACTGAAACAGCATGCTGCATCCAGTCAATTCAGACCACTCTGATTTGGTCATACTGTAAGTTACCAGTTCCAACTCGAGGGCTGTCAAACTTATTGAATGACACTCAGACCAGCAACAGCAGCTGAGCCGAGTTCCATTTCAATAGATGTAACTTAAACAGAGACAGGAGTTAATTTGCTCAGATTGTAAGCTAGCTAGCTAGCTGCCATAATGATTTGAAAATACAACTCCACAGCTTGGCTATCAGACTCAATTTAGCGAAAAAGAATGCGTAAACTGGTATTGTAGTTTGTTAGCTAAATGACTGCACTTTGCTAGCTAACGTTAGCTTGCTGGCTAGATAGCTAGGTTTGTTGTAAACTGGATTTGTCAGAGAAGAGGATACTTCACAATAAGACATGATAGGTAGCTAATAACTTAACTAGTTAAACAGACCAAAACTCACCGAAAATATACCTATGTTGTCCTCTTGAAAAATTTTACTCGACAATTTAACCCATGTTACACCATCAGCGCCTGTGAAGAGTTTACAGCAATCGTTTCCGGGTCAAAATATTTACTTATACAAATTAAAAGTCCTTGTTTTAAATCCATCGATTGAACATTAAAAAAGTATAATATAATGTGGTGTCATTCCACAGAAACACTTTTGTGTATACATATTGTAATATCAGAAAGTGTTTGAATTTAAATTAATCACACAACAAGCTATCTAATTCGATTGACATTTATTTTTAACGACTTCTCTGGCGACTTTTATTTTGAAAACAAAATCTTTTAAAAGGTATAGGGAAGTTCTTTCTTCCGGATTAGCGGCTTTCACACCATTGCAGTAAACCGCAACACAAACACTTTAGTCCTTTCACAAGAAACGTAAGTATATTTTAGATACTTCGACTATCACTCCGTGCATATTATGCTTAGTGTATTTTTCAGCTGCAAACATGTCGCTACTTTTGCTGTGGTTGCAAAGTTGCAGACAAAAGAAACCGGCTAACAACTAACGTTAGCTAGGCATTGTGGGTCAAGCCTCCTTGTATTTGTGGCCTCTGTTTTACTAACTGGTTCTTTGTCCCTTTGAACAGTTTGGTGGGTGTGGGGGATTGGCACCTTGTTAGCCAATTAGCTAACTAGTTGTAATGTATCTAACTGCATAGATGGCTAGTAAATTCATGCATACAATACTATTGAATTGTTTCATTGTTAATGCATTGAAATGCCTTGTTGACGTTAGTTCCAAACCCAACAATGTAGTAATCAATATCCCGACACTTGAGTGAAAAGTTACTATTTTAATGGCTCAATTATTTGATAACGACCGTTGAATGTCAACCGAGTATAAAATGTCTTCATTGGGCAGGGTTTAAGGCTACACTGTAAAACCTTTGTTCTCACGCACAGCCTTGAACAACTGACTTGCATGTGACTAGGCTTGGTATTGGCAAGTTGATCCTGCAGCATTGTACAGCTAGGTAGGTAGTACAGTACTGCAGTAGAATTGAGATCAGTGTAAAAAACCTGGAGCTTTGAGCATTTTTCTAAAACGTTTCGTTTTATAAGTTACTTTGACTGATTTACTTTTCATATGCTTGTTAAAAAGGAGTGAGAGGCTCCTGGACCATAGCCTACTAGATAGACTCCACCCTATTTGCCTTGCCATATTGAGACAAAGTTCCACACTTGATTCACTGTTTGACTTTGCTGGGTCGTTTATCTTTTCCAGTGAGCTGTCATTGTCACCACCATGTCATCTGGAAACGCTAAGATAGGCCAGCCGGCCCCACAGTTCAAAGCCACCGCTGTGGTGGACGGACAGTTCAAAGATATCCAGCTGTCTGACTACATGGGTAAGGACTTTATGATTTTCTCTAAATGACCATTTTATTGGCAGGTCAGTCGTTTACAGGTTACCATCTAACAACAAAGTTGCTGAAACATCATAATGTTACCGTGGTTACTCCATGGATATCAGTCTGAAAGAAGTTGATTTAAAAAGAGGCAGTAGTCTCTACAAGCCAGAATGTTGTATACAATTATATTTGAGGTTACTTTACTGGTTGTAACGTTACTTGCTGTTTGTACTTTTGGCGGTAGGAGGAGGCCTTTTTTCGGCGCCGGTAGGTCCAAATGTAACCAAAAGTAGTCGACCACAGCGCGTTTCCTCGAAATCAGCTAGCAGTGTTTTCCATTAAATCTGGTTCGGTTAGACTCGGCCATATTGTGCAAGTGTTTGTCACGTGCGAATTGCGTTTGTACTTCCGATTTTTAATTTCAATACTAACAGTTATACAGACAGTGTACTGAAAGTCTGGTTAATAACACTACTCTGGATATTTTGTCTAAATTTGAGTAGCTGAAGGACAAACCGCACAGACAACAGGTAGAGCAAGTTTAAATATTATTTTATTCAACATTCTGGCTTGAAATGACAATTTTCACCCATGTCACAGGCTGTATATACCAATTAATTTGTTTTTACAGCCTGATTAATCAGACTAACTACGAAGCTAAGGGTCTTCATTGTCTTTAACAACCATGCAGAACTACTCATGACGCCAGTTTTAACAAGGCCAGTCAGCCGTGTGTGCGCAGGGTACAGAATAGTTCATATTCTGACTGGCTAGAATGTAACTGTCTTATGTCACCTTCCAGGATGCAAGTACATATCTTCAAAATAATAGGCTATAGAGTAACATGTACACCACTGGCACCTGGAGCCAAATCAGCTACTCAGTGTTATTGCTGTCCCAAGAGACTAGGCCTACATGTACCCAAACACACACTTCTGACTCCTCTCCTGCGTGTGTCCCCCCCAGGGAAGTACGTGGTGTTCTTTTTCTACCCGCTGGACTTCACTTTCGTGTGCCCCACTGAGATCGTGGCCTTCAGCGACCAGGCCGAGGAGTTCCGAAAGATCGGCTGTGAGGTCATAGGCGCCTCCACAGACTCTCACTTCAGCCACCTGGCCTGGTAAGAACTGGTTTAGACTTTTGAGCATTGAGTTTTAGTCATTTCTGTTGATGGGAACTTTAAAGGCATGGAGACATATACTAGGGTTGAATATTCCTGCACCTCGATCAGAACGGTCAAGAGGCTGACCTATTTCAACTGGTAACAAATGTATCTGTGCATTTCTCTGTCAGTGTAAAATGCTTTCCAGTTCACATCTGCCAATTGTAAAAAAATAAAACAGGCGTTTGAGTACACTCCCATGCTCTGGCTATCTCGTCTCTGCCTGCTGTACTGCCTAGTGGTGATAAGTGCCATAGCTCTTAGAAGAACTAACGGTCACTGGACTCAATCCAACAATGGTTTTAGAATCCTCCCTCTATGTAGTTTACATTTGCATGAATTGTTAATTTACTTTGACTATTACTGTGTGAATGTCAGCATTCAGAATTCTTAATTTGACTTTGTTACTATGTGATACTCACTACATCCTTAATGAAGCGTAGACAAGGGCTGTATTTGAGTTTATGTTATGACGACGACATTGTGCCCTTTCCCTCTCCCTATAGGATAAACACCCCCAGGAAGCAGGGTGGTTTGGGACCAATGAACATCCCCCTTGTGGCTGACCTCACCCAGTCTATCTCCAGAGACTACGGAGTGCTGAAGGAGGACCAGGGCATCGCTTACAGGTCAGTTATTTCCGACATTGCCGTCAGTAGTGTGTATGTGAAACCTCTGTATACAAAGGTGCTATTTGAAGTTTAGTGTGCACTTGCAAGGTTATTATTAAATGAATGAGTGTGTGCTTAATTTTTCATTTGATTCACTTTCATGTTGGCTGACTTTTTGATTTTACTCTTGTATTGGATATTGATTCAAGCATGTAGTCTCAGATGCCCCGTGTGGCCTTCTGACCCTCTCACTGTCTGCTTCCTCTCTCTCCCTCTCCCTCTCCCTCTCTCAGGGGTCTGTTTGTGATTGACGACAAGGGCATCCTGAGGCAGATCACCATCAACGACCTGCCAGTGGGCCGCTCTGTGGACGAGACCCTGCGTCTGGTGCAGGCCTTCCAGCACACAGACAAATACGGAGAGGGTAAGCGATTTAGCAGGTTTTTACGTGTTTTTGCTTCCTAGTTCTTATTTCAAGAGCCAGCACAGGGCTCTACAGTGCGACCACTTTACTTGCATATGCGGAAAAATATTTACCTGTGGGACCTGGAATTTGATCCCCAAAATTGACAAGGGTGCTCCTTATAAAAAAATCTGTTTTAATAAAAAGTATGTGTAGAGCCCTGCAGCATCTGGATCCAGTCTCATTGCTATGCACACAGGACATTCCAACACTAGTTTTTTTTTTTTTGGCATGAAGTCATTCAGTTAACAGATCAAGCGATCATTTTCTCATTACAACACCTAATACCATTTCATTAGTCTCTTTTTACATGGGAGCTCACTTTCAAACATGTGGAATGTGTTTGGAAAACATGGAATTTTTACCATTGGTTAGGAATTGTTTGAATATTCCATGTCAGTGTGACTCATCCTGGGCTTGTCCCTCTCTTCCTGTGATAGTGTGTCCCGCTGGCTGGAAGCCAGGCAGTGACACCATCGTCCCCGACATCCAGAAGAGCAAGGAGTTCTTCTCCAAACAGTGACAACACAACAGAGCCTCAGGCTGTGTCCAAAATGGCACCCTATATAGTGCATATGGACACCGGTCAAAAGTAGTGCACTTTACAGTGAATGGGGTGCCATTTCCGACCCACGCTCTGTCTCTCCTGAGATGTCCTAGCACTTACCTTCAGATGGGAAGTCCTAGCACTTACCTTCAGATGGGAAGTCCTCCCTTCAGCAACAATCTCTTGGTGTCCAACCCACACTTATACATAAGTTTTAAAGAACTTGTTAGACTCCCACTTCTATCTGTATGACAAATAAGCTACTGGTGGAAACAGTTTATTCTAGTCCCATGCACTGAAAGTGTTTTTTTGTTTGTGCTCTTTTCTCAAGTGTTAAAAAAAAGAAGCATTGAATATTTTGTACCTCACAATTGTTAACTACTCAGTCGACTGTCACGGGACATTAATAACAACAAATGGGGAAAATAATGATTTACATGTTGGCGGTGTTTTGTCTGAAAAATAAAACTACGTGGAGGTTGTTTGTTGTCATGTGTGAAATTTAGTTTTGACCACTAGGTGGAGCTCTATCGACACTTTGCCAGTTTCTCTCCTAAATCCGTTGACAGATCTGCTTCAACAATGGTAGGTGGTGATCTAATACAGCTTTTGTAAGATTGTGTAATGTGGAGAATTCCCAGCACAGTCTATCAGTAGGATATCCTGCACTCTAGATTGGATTCCTTGAAGCAGGTTGTTATAAAAGCACTGTCAGTCATCAGATGACACCTTTTCCATAAAGTTGGGCTCCAAATAAATGCAGAGAACCTACCGCTCTCCGCATCCAACCCCTACCCTGCCTTCCCTAGATCATTGGCTAACTGTTCAGAGGATTTGTACTAAGGCCTAGCTCTAGTTTAGATATGTAATATGGATGTCTTCCTTTGGCTGGAGTTGAATTAAGATGACTTTGCTCGAGCTCTGCTGATATCAATGATATGGCCTTCATTTGGTCTATAGTCCTACACTTTTCCTGTTTATAACTTATTGGCAAGGCTATTTGCTGAGTTTACATTTGACTTTGAATGTTCAGCGACCTGTACAAGATTACTCCCACGTAGCCTACCAATGTTTAGTTTCCCTTCTCACATCAGCAAAAAACATCGTTTGCTTTGCTGGAAAATTGACCCGTGTATTTTTATCTCGACATTAGTTTCGCATAAGGTTGTTTTGGGAACTAAAACACTGCGGTGGCTGCCTAGGGAAACTCCCCCGTCTTTAAAAGCTTGCCATTGACAAACTTCTCTTCACACGCACAGTATGGTCTAGTAGTAAGGTCTCTCGAAAACGCGCCGCTCTACTGACGGGCAATGTAGGTGGGGGTTCACGGAAATCTTCCCCCTGTAGTGACGTGTAATTCCAAAAAATACCATATTTGGCAATACGTATGTACGTCAGAGGGCAAACAACACAACGCGGGCACGTCTCGTACGTCAAGCCCGTTTCTGTGTTGGTTGATTAAAAACAGAAACCGTTCCTGATGATAATTTACTGGTTAGCGTGGGAAATGTCAATGTAATTATGAATCGACGTAAACAACACACCTACTTCTACACACATGTTAACGCTAAAGCTTGTCATGAACACTATAGCTGCAATGTAATATATAGGCCTAGGCTATATCTAATTCATAGGCCTACAGCGTTCGTTGGTTTGAGAAATGTCAATGTAGTTGTGTAGAAAGGATACAATGTAAAATAGACGAGGGTACATTTTAAGATTTTACTTAAATATATACTGTACAAGTAAAAAAGACAGTGAGGATCAACCTGACTTAAAACAATAACTTATAAATGGAATGCATTTCACAAATGACAGTTCAAATTAATAAAAAAAAAAAAATGTAAACAGGCAAAGCCATAACTAGCGGACACTGTATATAACTTGTTCAGAATGCCCCGAGTGTTATTAGTCTTATTATTGTGCACGCGGTTTCCCATGTCCATCATACCCTTGAAACCAATAAACAATGCAAAAAAAATAACCAACTTTTGAATATTTTCAACATGAAAACACAATGGTAGTTCACTCAATTGCTGTCCCAACAGTGCAGTAAGTTCTGATTGCTTTAACAAAGGAAAACAAATGTATTCCCTATTATTGTCCAGTGTTTATTTTATAGTCCATCGTTTTATAGTTTTCAAAACGACTTGATCTTGGATGTCAACATGAGTTGACAGCCAGAACTGACGTGTGTCATTACTTTCTGTTTGAGTTGAGCTACCTGCTCGCGCAGGACGGAAGCTGTGCTGGAGAGCCCGGCGTTGTCTGTCTTCAGAATCTTGACCTTGTCCTCCAAGCGCGAGATGCGCTCCAGCTTGCGCTTCCGGCACTTGGTGGCTGCCAGGCGGTTCCTTAGCCTCTTGCGCTCGGCCTTGATGCGCTCCTGGTTCTCCATGTCGATTGGGGACATGCCGCAAACTGACTCGTCGTCGCTGCTCTCCATGTCTGGAACGGTCTGGGGCTCCTCTTTCATCCCCGAATATCGCTGTGCGTGTAGGCCTGCACCGGCTAGCGAGTGTTGGAAGTGGTGGGATGGGTGCGCCGCGGCTTGGTGGTGCTGGTACTGGTGGTTAGGCAGGTAGCTGATGGTGGTGGAGGGGTAGCTGCTGGTTGCAGGTGTGAGGTTAGTGTGAGGGCCACAGCTGTTCAGGGTGGTGTACTCCAGGTGCTCCGGATGCATGGAGGAACCAAACACGGTGGAGGCCACAGTGCACGTGGAGACTCCACCGGTTCCGATGGACACGTTCGGTGGCGGCATCTGGTTCATCTTGTGGAGGTCGTCCAGAGCTTTAACGAACCCGTCCGCGAAGCCCTCTTGTTCCTCTGTGATTCCCCTGCTGTAGAAGTACTGCCCAGGTGTCGGTGTGGTAGTGATGACACCGTTGCTGTTCTGGATGATCAATCGCTCCAGTTCAGGAGAGGCGAGCTTCAGCGAGCCGACTTCTGATGCGACCCCGGTCGAATAGAATTCACTCTCGTTGCGTAGCTGAGCCTTGAGGCTTTGGTTCCGATAGTTCTCGGCGAAGTTCAAGTTCATGTTCTGCTTGAGGAGCTTGTAGTCGTGCAGGGCAGCGCCTGAATGACCATAAGCAGAAAGAAACGAGTCGTCATGATAGAAAGGCTGTTCCATTATTGTGGACATTATTCAAATATTGCTGGAATTCTTCAGTGTAGTAGCTGAATTTATAAGTCCAAAAAGGGCAAGCCCTCTCGAGTGTCTTTTCAGCAACCAAACGTTTCCGCAGAAGGTATATTATAATCAAGCCCAAAGTTATCAATGTAGAACAGAGCAAAACTTCCAAAATAGTGGAACTGTACTGTACCGAGTCAATAGTCGTCGGGTTTTTTTTCTTGACAGTTGTATTCAAACTGATGTCCGGTGACTAATTATTGGATTCCACACAGTCTTTCGTCCCGTTGATATTTCTTTGCGAACTGGAATGTTAGTTGTTTTCTCGCTGGTTTAAACTCGTGTTCTACCAGTGTTCATGCGATACAGGCAATTTATACACTTTATAGTGCAAGAAACGCACCGATTGGCCAGCCCTTGTTCCACGCCCTGAAACGTCAGATGCTCGATGACGTTGTTGCCAGGAACTGCTGAGATAAACAAGACTTGAGAGAGAGGAAAGTGATAGGCTACGTAAATGATTTTATACATCTATCTGGGTTAAATGGTAGTGTTATTTGCGTCGAACCTCCACTTTCGGATTCATTTTGACTTCATATATTGATGTGGATATAATCTTGAGGGCTATCTTTATAACACCGTTATGAAGGGGGCATTGCCAGTTGGATATAATATTATATTGATACATTTGAGTACTCTACATGTATTGATAGGCTACATGTATTTTGTGCCTATTAGGGTCCATATCAGAAAATATCACTGACACATTTAGCTGATTGAAGATTGCCTTACAATTACATCAGCTTGGGTCATTTACCTAAGAAAACTATAGGTCTTCCTCAGGCTAAGAACACGACTATTTAGCCTATGCAATGTCATTGTATAACTTGTTGAACAGTAGCCAAATTTCCCTTCCCATCGCCTTGTATCCACACAGTGTTCAATAGTGTTCGATTGATAAGGCGCGAGGCTGAGTCATGGCAACGAAATTTATAGCAAGTCCATATTTGGTTATCCTGGCGCATCAGTTCCTGCTCCGTGTGAAAAGCGGGAAGCCACTCCCAGGTTGGACCGCTTCCAGGAGCAGGCCTCCGGGCGGGAAGAGGCGGAGTAGCCGTACTATACTCCGAGTAGAGCAGAGGGAGGGTGGGATGTGGAGGAGAGCAGAGGCTAGAGTGGCAAGGTAGTGCGATATGTCCAGAATAGTTTATTCAGAACAAGAATAAGACTGGCACCATCACGATCACATGTGAAAAAGTGGTTGTGGCCCACATAGGCCAGTAGGCCTATTATTTCTCAAGTATTGGAGTCTTTCCTTTTCATTTTACGCATGGTGACGCCAGCCAAGTGGTTATGAATTTATTATGGAGTGGAAAAGTAGTTATGTCCAGAATATCCAAATCAGAAGACCATAACGATGAAACCTGAAAAAAAGTGGTTTGGGATGCTTTTTATTCTTACAATCAACCTTTTTGAGTCTTTATTTTTTCCCTTTTACCCAGAGACAGAGGCCAAGCAGCTTTATTTTATTTTGTATTAATTGCTGTAAGCATCACGATGACACTTTGTGTGGTTTAGGCTTTTTTGTAATCAACCTTTGGTATTTTACGCATGGAAAGGCCACGCCAGACTTTTAAATGTATTATAATATTAGCTGACAAACAGCTATTATTTGGCCTCAGGTAGAGTTTTACCATGAGAAACCATGGTAGCAAACAAAACAACAAAGCAGGAGACCCCTCTATCCGAACACCTGTTTTTGGTTCGAGGACAAAGACGTCTCTGTCTCCTGAGTATGGTAATGAGGTCTGAATCATTTTCTCACCCAGAATAGAAGAACGGTCGAATCGAACGATGCAGGCATCCGCCCACGCGCCCCTAGTTCTCCAAGTTCTATCTCCATGTTCGACTCGTCCCAACCTTCCACCCATATCCTCAGGTGGAGTAGCAGTCTACTATGTTGTCTATACCTGTATGCCCATCAGGGGAACAGAACGTTTTCTGGCAATAACTCTTAAAAACACTTCCATTGTAATTTCCTTCAAGCCGTAAATACTGTTTTTTATTATTTTATTTATTTTTTACAATCAGATTTTTGGCAGCCAGCAACAAGCAAATGTGCTCAGTACGAATGTTTTAATATAATTTCCCTCTTTCTGTGTACTCAGTTTTGGTATGACAATTTGTCATATGCCAAGAAATATGACATATATCAATTACGCACTGACAAATTTCCTGACAACAATTTGACCACAGACCTTGCAATGTATAGATAAGATAGCTTAAGTAGAACATACTTAGAGCCAATAATCGATGACTTACTTGTATTATGATTGGACTTGAAATCATCGGTTCAGTGCGTCCTCTAAGATATTATGAATTTATTATGGTCATAAAGCGATGAGTAAAATGTGTTAATTATTTACAGACAAATGTTATGGTTATATTTCGTCTAGGTAAATTCATGAGTAAGCGCATTGTTTGTACTATAAAGACACTCATAGTAAAATAATGAGATGAGTTTGGAGGGGAAACACCATAAAGATGTTGTGGCTAGACAGAAACATTCAAGTTATAAGCGAAGTTGTTTGATAACTTGTATCAAAATTGTATTCAGGAAAGCAACTTCCGTTAGGCTTACCTTTACTCGCGAGCATCTGCCATGTCTTTTGTGGTGCACCCAATGCTGTGACTTTTTGTGCTATTTTTAGGCAACTTGTTCAATAAAATTTGCATCACATGAATTGATCCCTTGTGATCATTTGAAAGGAAAAAAATAATACAATTAATATACTGTATCTGCAATTAGAAAGAAAGAAAAAAAAAATTCCCCATGAGAAATGTTTTCAGAAATATCTCCATTGATTTCTCAAGCCAATGCTGACTCTTAATATTTTTCTTTATGGGAACTAATGCTCTGCCTAAGTGGTGGTCAGCCCATGGGTCCAGCCCATAGGACATGTCAATTAGAGGTCACCCCTACACACATACTCCTCCACATGAAACATTGACCTTATTTACATCTGCCCTTCTTCTTCTCTCCTGTCAGTGAGTAACTTCAGAGGAACAGCATGATGCATAGCGGCTCTTTCTTTGACTTCTTGCTCTTTTCTCCACATCCCCTTCTCAATATGCATTGGGGGAGAAGGTTAGAGGGGAGTGAACTTGGATCCCCTCCTCCAATGTGGTTTGAGAAGGAGACGAGAATGTGAGGAATGAAGAAAATATTAATTGAGAAAGAGCCAGTCACCACAGCAGTGGTCTACTCTTGACTGGAGAGAGGTCACTGACCAGTCTGACCTCATTCATTAAAAGGTCAAGAAGATTGTCAAAAATCAATAGGGATCTTGTTCATTGTGGGCCTATGATCTGTGACATGGTGTGCCATTTTTTTTGGGTCCCACTTAGTGAGTGGTTATTAAGTAATTATTAAGTAATTACTCACTCTAGTTATAGGCCTAATTATGACTGAGTGAGTTGTGGAGGGGTCATAGAAGTACACTGTTTCCGGTTTATTAAGATAGACATGGATATTTGTTTTGCTTCCGTTAACCCAAAAATCTATTCAATATTTCATTAGAAAACAGGTATTTTCAGCACTTTATTTCGAGACAAGATTTCTCCTGAACACAAATAGAATACCCTTCTTTCCCCCTTTCTCTCTCTTTCTCTCACACTCATTTACATTTAAGTCATTTAGCAGACGCTCTTATCCATCACATGCATAAGCACACAGACTCACTTGAGCCCATACTCTCTCTCTCACACAGACATACACACATCACATGCATGCCCAAACACACACACAGTTCACAGCTCATACGGGCAATTTCGTCATTTTTGTTGAGTGAGGGTAATTTAGGATGACATATTTCATTTGCTTTCTGAGGAAGGTGAAAGATGGGAAGCAAAATGCGGGAGAAAAAGACAGTAAAACCATAGAGCCCTGTGGTGTTAATCACTCACGGTGGTGAGCATGATGCAGGCGTGTGTGTGAGCGTGCATGAGGCCTGTGGCAGGGCTGTAGGAAAAGAGGGGCACTTAAACCTGGTCACTCACTATTGGGCCCAAACATTACTGGGCCCAAACATCACTGCCCTACCATGGGTGTTACTCTAGCACTCTGCCCTGGGCTGGGCGGAAGGGCTGGAGAGAGAGAGAGAGATGGAGTGAGGGAAGGATATTGTATGAGAACGGAAGGAGAGTGGTAAGGTCAGGCAAGGCTTTGAAAGAGAATGAGGAAAGGATGCAGCATGCTTAGGCAGTCTAGTCTAGCTAAGGGTGTGTTCGTTAATTCGCTCTGGCAATCTACTCCGATTTCAGAGCACTCTCGTCTGAGTGTGCCAGAGTGCAGAATAACTGACGAATTTACGAACGCTTAACACCCGTTGAATATGGCCGGTGTCAGTAAATGTGGGTAAAAAGAGGCGTAATTAAATTGTTGCCAGCAGCATAGTTACAGTCACCAACTCTCTGGATAACATGATGAAAACAGCATAACCAGCTTTGCTAGGGTGAGTAAAATGGTCAGAGTGAGGTGTTCTCTCATTTTTGTCAGGTAGTAGCTAGTTAGCTTGGGTACTTGACTGCCGTTGTGAGGTCAGAACGCTCGGATCAACTCTACTCCTCGGCCAGAGCATCCAGTGTACGCCCCGAGAGCGAAACGCTCTGAATTTACGAACGGAGAATCTGACGCTCTAAATTTATGAACGCCCAGAGCGCACTCTGGCACTCCAGAATGAAATTCCGAACACACCCTAAATGGGATGACTATAGACAGTACAGACAGTACAGTATGGGGGCAGAGATAACTTTTGTTTGGCTGCTATTGCCTGAGCAGAGATGAGGTGATGACTTTAAGGAATGAAAAATAATAAAGTCGTCAAATAAAAACGAACTATTGTAAATAAACAACTGAAATATTGTATTATTTAATAGTAATTTAGTTGTTTACTATTGATATCTTACCCAATGTGGACCTGACTGTCACGCCCTGACCATAGTTTGCTTTGTATGTTTCTATGTTTTGTTTGGTCAGGGTGTGATCTGAGTGGGCATTCTATGTTGTTTGTCTAGTTTGTCTATTTCTATGTGTTTGGCCTGATATGGTTCTCAATCAGAGGCAGGTGTTTGTCGTTGTCTCTGATTGGGAGCCATATTTAGGTATCCTGTTTTGTATTGTGGGTTGTGGGTGATTGTTCCTGTTCGTGTGTTCCTGTGTTTAGTGTTCACTATTCCGGGACTGTTGCGTCTTCGTTTATTTTGTTCAGTTTATTGTTTTTGTTCGTTATTGAAAGTATTCTAATAAATATGAATACTCACCACGCTGCGTATTGGTCCGACATCTCCTACTCCTCCTCAGACGAGGAGGACGAAGAACGTTACACTGACAGAGACAATGGAATATTTTACATGTTTTAGCAATTGCATGTTCACCATTCTTGGCTTTGGAATGTCCATTAAAAAGCTCTAAAATAATTTTAGAGTAATTTAATAATGCATTTGATGTTTTTTTAGTTTTTTTATCGGAACCGACCTCAAAGCACAATAATCACTCAGCACTACCTTGATGACAAGACAGAGAGATTGATGGTTAAGTGCAAAGCATTCTCTCACGGTAAATGGCTTGGTAATAGAAAGAAGCATGTACGTTAAGATCAATTTGATTGTGAGTCACAGAATTTGTGGGTGAAAGAAACTCATCTGAGATCCCGCTTGGCCTTTCTTTTTCAGTAAGAGCTCTGCACGGAGGTGTATCCTATGCGTGCCATCACTAACAGTATCGTCTCCATTCTGCCATCATGTACTGTAAACCAAATCTACGTGTTTGTGTTCTCTGTCCGTTAGTCATTAGTTCGCTTACTCCAAAGTTGAGTCCTCAGTTAGTAAAGGACAAAACAATAAAGCTGCCTGAAGGAACATGATGTCTATTTGGCCTTCACAATGATGACTGTTTTTTTTTACTTCCCTCCATCCCTCCCTTCTCTTATGTCCCCAGTTCCTCCATCGCTCCTTCCTCCTATGCCCCTAGTTCCGAACTTCCCCCTTCACAATGACTATTTCTACTTCCTCTTTCTCTTCCTCCCTCCTCTTTTGCCCCCGGTTCACCCTCTGAGTCAGGCCCTTGCCAAACACTTAACACTGGCCATCGCAGTTAAATGAACCAGAACAAATCTCATCTACTCCCCACTACATGTCTTTTTCTCAGGCAAGGTCTTCTCTGCTCCATGCGCAGTGAACCAGAAACGGCCTGGAAGGTACGGTGAGTCAGGTATGGCTCTGTCCCCGCGAGGACAACAGCGGAAAACTCGCTCACTTCCCTGACCCAGCAAATTAAGTCAGAGGACGGTTGTTAGAGGTTAGTAAAGGGGCTAGTCAGCCTTGTGCGTGGGGGTCACTATCTATAATTAGATACTTTTATTTTTTAATAATTTACCCCCACCCCATTCGACCCCTCCCTCTCTTCCTTTTGTCAATCCCCCTTTTCCATCTGTCGTCGTTATCTGTCCGCCCGTGGGAAAATGAGATTTTGTGTATGTAATCGTTTTAATGAAGGGAATGCAGCGTTGCCGTTGAATCTGCATATCCTCGTTCCATAGCTCCCAGAGAAGTGCTAAGGAGCCTTGTAGCAGTGAGAGACCTTTAGCACAAGACAGGAGGAGGCCAAATGAGCAGCGCAGAGCGCAGCAGGGAAAAGACGGTCGGCCCAAACTGTCCCCTCAGGCCCAGGGGCTGACGCGATACATATGGAGCTGTCCTTCCTCTTCCATCTCCTTAACTGTCGCTCTGCCAGTCTGTAAAAAGGCGAACGGTAGTAGGTTCTTATAAGTACAGGATTGATCATTTAATTTAATTCTTGCTAATTTCATTTAATTGAGTTGCCATTGTGTTTTTCATAAAGAGATGAGGCGTTTTCGATTGCTGTGTAAGGAATATCGAGGGAGGGTGGAGACTATAATTGTTTTTTTCTCGCACATTTAGAATGACCTTTCATTACATTTTTAACCCTGACCTTTACAAAGGTCTAAAACAGGTGATTCCAGAGTTCAAACAACTCATCCTGCATTAAATTGGTTTGTGAGCACCATTTGTTTGAGACCCGTGCTGTAAGGTGAAAAGCACCATGAATTTCTCAACTCTTCCATTATAACAGTTAAACAGGGTTTATCATTGGTCTGCTAGGGCACAATGTCAAGGTGGTATCTACAGAGGCTTATAGAGGTCACGGGTTGCCATGGAGATGTCCGTGACATCAGGGATAGGGGGGGGGGGGGTAAATTATGAAAGGGTCATGGCCGGGTCAGGAGAGGTGATGTCATACCTAACGCAGAGCAGAGAGAGTGAATGATGGAGAGATGTGAGTAAGTAGTAACTCACACTCCACTCCAAACACACCAAAACAATGCTCATCACAGTCATGCTACTTTAAATATCTACTGTTGTAAAGTGTTGTAGACTAGACTCTAGAGTGACTTATGATATGTTGGTCCACATGATGTTCTTGGCCAACTGCCAGTCATTAGTAATGGTAGAGTTATGGTAGCCTAGTATCAATTTATGCATGTAGGCTTACAATTGTATTTACAGGTACATCATTCTGGATGAATTTGTTTCAAGTTGTATAGGAAGTTAGGAACTGCTTTTAGTTAGTTTGTTTTTTTGTTTGTAGTACCCTAGTGTGTTGCCCTAGTGTGTGAATTCAGAAAGTATTCATACCCCTTGACTTATTACACATTTTGTTGTTACTGCCTGAATTCAGAATGGTTTAAACATATTTTTTCCTCACCCATCTACACACAATACCCCATAATGACAAAGGGAAAATATGTTTTTAGAAATTTTCGCTAATTTATTGAAAATGAAATACAGAAATCTGTCATTTAGAAGTATTCCCACCCCTGAGTCAATACTTTGTAGAAGCACCTTTGGCAGCAATTTATAGCTTTGAGTCATCTTGGGTATGTCTGTATCAGCTTTGCACATCTGTATTTGGGGATTTTCTCCTATTCTTCCTTGTAGATTCTCTCGGCGGTGAACAGCAATCTTCATGTCTTTCCACAGATTTTCAATGGGATTCAAGTCTGAGCTTTAGCTGGGCCACTCAAGGACTTTCACATTCTTGTTCTGAAGCCATTCCAACGTTGCTTTGGCTGTATGCTCATTGTCATTGTCCTGTTGGAATGTAAATCTTAAATCTGTGTCTGTCGCACTGCAAAGCAACTTTTTGGAATTTGTGCTGCAGGATGCAAATTTCTGTTTGAAAAAGATAGCCTTTGCTTTCCTAACTGCCTGTGTATATTGGTTCCTAATTTCCCTGAAAAGTTGCATATCGCGGGGGCTATTCGAGGCTAATGCAGTACGCCACAGGATGTTTTTGTGCTGGTCAAGGGCAGTCAGGTCTGGAGTGAACCACGGGCTATATCTGTTCCTGGTCCTAAAATTGTTTAATGGGGCATGCTTATTTAAGATTGTGAGGAAAGCACTTTTAAAGAATAACCAGGCATTTTCTACTGACGGAATGAGGTCAATATCCTTCCAGGATACCCGGGCCAGGTCGATTAGAAAGGCCTGCTCGCTGAAGTGTTTTAGGGAGCGTTTGACAGTGATGAGGGGTGGTCGTTTGACCGCAGACCCATTACGGACAGTGATCGCTGAGATCCTGGTTGAAGACTCCAGAGGTATATTTGGAGGGCAGGTTGGTTAGGATGATATCTATGAGGGCGCCTGTGTTTACAGATTTGGGGTTGTACCTGGTAGGTTCGTTGATAATTTGTGTGCGATTGAGGGCATCAAGTTTAGGTTGTAGGATGGCCGGGGTGTTAAGCATGTCCCAGTTTAGGTCACCTAAGAGCACGAGCTCTGAAGATAGATGGGGGGGCAATCAATTCACATATGGTGTCCAGGGCACAGCTGGGGGCAGAAGGTGGTTTATAGCAAGCGGCAAAGGTGAGAGGCTTGTTTGGATATTGGATGCACCTGAGCTCAATTTGGAGTGTCATAGCAAAGGGTTGTGAATACTTAAGTAAATTAGATATTTCTGTGCAAAAATAAAATAAAACATGTTTTCACTTCGTCATTATGGGATATTGTGTGTAGATGGGTGTGAAAAACATCTATTTCATCCATTTTGAAATCAGGCTGTAACACAAAATGTGAAATAAGTCAAGGGGTATACATACTTTTTGAAGGCACTGTAAATGTTTTCCAATACTATACTTGTGTATTTGGTCTTAGTACTAGAGACGGTTCCTCTTTAGAGAAATAGCAGAAGTGAATGTGAGGTGGGAGGTACTGGTCTGGGTGTGGCTGGATGGGTGGAGCTATAGTACACCACATCTTAATTTCCCAGAATGGTGGAGTTGACCTGTGTGGCAAGAAGGCAGGAAAACCTCTCAACACAAGCACACAAAAATAATCTGGCAAAACTAACTCTCACAAACAGTTATGGTCCTAATTAAAAGTATTGATATTATTTTACTACTGTCATATTCTTGCATCTTTAAATAAATGGAATTAAATGAATGATAAATACCCATTGATTCTTGAAGTATATAACTTAGAAATGCCTCTTGAGCTCAGTTCAGCTGTCATACCCCATCAGAACCCAAAATATAAGCGTGTTTTACCCAAATGTTTGTAAACAACCTAAATGTAAACAAACACTGTATAGCCTTAAAACATGGTTAAAACTATAATGTTGATATCATGGAGGGTCAGTCCTTGCATCCATAGCTTTGTCTATGAATTTTCGACTGGTTACATTTCTCCAGCCCTCTCCCTTAGCTTTTCAGCAAAACAAGGCCAGGGAGAACGATTTGTTATTGTTTAAATGTATTATTCTAGCTTTAAGGATTACTTTTAAATGTGAAAAAATGACAATTTGGAAATAGTGTTTTAAAAAAAAATGCTGTTAACCATTGCAGTACAATTACTTAGCATATATACGGTAGCTTACGTCTGGCATGCGAGGACTTGTACTTTTGTTTGGAGGTCAGTCACACACAGACAGTATTTCCCAGCAAGTGATTTGAATGATAGATGGTGAAATGTTAAACATGTACCTCATTGTGTGCATTCACAGATGCTATATATACTCTTCAAGTAATAATACTTAGAATACTCCAGTGATCAGAATCCAAAAGTGAAAGCAGTCATTTCCAGTAGCGCTCCAGAGTCTGGCAACCCAAACAACTCCACATCCCCAGGCAGTCCCATTTCAAAGAAATGGTGTGTGTCGATGAGATTGTGTGTGTGTTTATAAAGAGACTTTGTCATTTGTTTGACAGTGAAAACATACAAAATTGCATAGGAAATGCATAAACATTTATCTTAGAAAGTAAGAGGGAGGGCTTTTAAAAAGAGAGAGAGGACACACTGTCTGTGTGTGTGATGGTGTGAGTTTAGCCGAAACTGTGTGGGTGGCATGCTGCATTCAGATGCAGGGCTGATCATCATTTAGAATCAGCAACTGCCCCTGATGCTTCCAGGAAATAAAGCAATGAAGAGAAGTTGTGTGTGCGTGATGATTGACATGATGATATGGTATATGCTACTAGACAAACATCAAATTCGCTTTACTCTAGCTTGATTCACATGCTTGGGATGGAGATTTAATGAAGTTTCCTCAGGGCAGAGTTAAGTGAATTCACTTCCCCGGTCCATTGAATGACTGGTTACATTCAGCATGTTTTTACCATTCAATTATATTTTGCATCAAAACACCTCAATTGAAAACACTTCAGAAATCAGCACCAACAGATTTACATTTGACATTTGAGTCATTTTAGCAGACATTCTTGTCCAGAAACACTTACAATTAGTGCATTCATCTTAAGATAGCGGGGTGAGACAACCACATCACAGTTGTAGCAAGTCAATTTTCCCTCAAAGTACTTATCCGCAAAGTCAGTGCTAGTATGAAAAATGATCAACTTTCTCTTCCTCTACTATCAGCGACTGCTGTTGATTTATTTTTATTTTTTAAAAGAAACTTTATTTAACTAGGCAAGTCAGTTAAGAACAAATTCTTATTTTCAATGACAGCCTAGGAACAGTGGGTTAACGGCCTTGTTCAGGGGCAGAACGACAGATGTTTACCTTGTCAGCTCGGGGATTTGATCTTGCAACCTTTCGGTTACTGGTCCAATGCTCTAACCACTAGGCTACACTAATGCCAACTAACACAGATTTCCCTTCCTTCCAGTTTATTTACCAGAAGTGGTTCACCAGCTTGTACCCACAATATACATAGTCTGTGTTCATAAGCATTGATTGCTACCTATCAGAAATATAGAGCAGACTACCAGTCAGTTGAAATCTGCAATGCCAGAAAAGAAAGTCACACTTGCAACTGTTATATACGCAGGATGGATAACATACTTTTTAAAAAACCCACAAAATTTCAGTCCCATGGAAACATGGGACCGTAGTACATATACACACAGACACTTCCACTCATAAAGGCCCTCTGTGCACCCCAGTGACTCACAGATTCACACGCCCCCAAATAAACATGACACACACTTTTCGGTCACACATCAAATGCTCTGTGCCTGGCTGTGCAGACCCCTGAGCTCGGTCTACTTTCCCCTGAATCCCCTGACAAACAGAGGGGAGAAAACACACAGTCACTGCTAGGCATGGTGAAGCAAGCTTTCTTTTTTCAGAAAATTGGCAGCAGATTTGTCACTCTCACTCTTTCTCTCTCTTCTTTCTCTCTCTTCTATTACACCCTTACTTTTCACTGAAAGAGAAAGCGTACTTACACTTATTTTTTCTAAGCGACACGTTGTGCAACACACATGATGATGTACCTGAACAGTCATAAACACCCATTCTCAGAACTAGACTAGCAGTGATGAATTTAGAGAAAAAAGCCAAATAATTCTGAAGGATATTTTCACTGTTGTATATGACAGTATTGTTCGTGCCGTGATATCACACTTATACTTTATCAGTCTGTTGTATTCTAGGTGTTTTCTGGGTCATCAGCACAAACTAGCAGTAGTGACAATGCTAATTGTCAGGTAGTGGTAGCCGAGACAGGCGTAGCCTAGTTACCAACCACCAGCAGAATGGGAGAGGCCGAGCAACGGACCTCAACAACACCAGTACTGGTGCGACTGAAACTCCTCAGCCAGTAAGACAGAGAGAGAAAGGCTGCATGTTTTTAGTCAGGGAGCTCAGCCTAGACCACAGACGACTCAATTCTGCTCGGCAGTGAAACGGTTAAACTTTAATTCTGTCCGGCAGCAAAACGGTTAAACTGAGTTATATAATTTTTAGAAATCTCCCCCAGCTGTGCAGCTGACTTGGTAGTCCTGGTGGCTCAGGCCTAGAAATGAGGTTGTCTTATCATTCAATCAGGAGAGTGGTTGTATGTGAAATATCTTTGCTTCCTAAGGCTTGTCTTCACCTGTTATGGTGGAAATGTTTTAATTATTGTTCTTGACATTATCTCCATTAAAGAAAGGTGATGATCCTAACACTGTTTTGACTGTATCTCCATTAAAGAAAGGTGACGATCCTAACACTGTTTTGACTGTATCTCCATTAAAGAAAGGTGATGATCCTAACACTGTTTTGACTGTATCTCCATTAAAGAAAGGTGATGATCCTAACACTGTTTTGACTGTGTCTCCATTAAAGAAAGGTGATGATCCTAACACTGTTTTGACTGTATCTCCATTAAAGAAAGGTGATGATCCTAACACTGTTTTGACTGTATCTCCATTAAAGAAAGGTGATGATCCTAACACTGTTTTGACTGTGTCTCCATTAAAGAAAGGTGATGATCCTAACACTGTTTTGACTGTGTCTCCCATTAAAGAAAGGTGATGATCCTAACACTGTTTAGACTGTATCTCCATTAAAGAAAGGTGATGATCCTAACACTGTTTTGACTGTGTCTCCATTAAAGAAAGGTGATGATCCTAACACTGTTTTGACTGTATCTCCATTAAAGAAAGGTGATGATCCTAACACTGTTTTGACTGTATCTCCATTAAAGAAAGGTGATGATCCTAACACTGTTTTGACTGTATCTCCATTAAAGAAAGGTGATGATCCTAACACTGTTTTGACTGTATCTCCATTAAAGAAAGGTGATGATCCTAACACTGTTTTGACTGTGTCTCCATTAAAGAAAGGTGATGATCCTAACACTGTTTTGACTGTGTCTCCATTAAAGAAAGGTGATGATCCTAACACTGTTTTGACTGTGTCTCCATTAAAGAAAGGTGACGATCCTAACACTGTTTTGACTGTATCTCCATTAAAGAAAGGTGATGATCCTAACACTGTTTTGACTGTATCTCCATTAAAGAAAGGTGACGATCCTAACACTGTTTTGACTGTATCTCCATTAAAGAAAGGTGATGATCCTAACACTGTTTTGACTGTGTCTCCATTAAAGAAAGGTGACGATCCTAACACTGTTTTGACTGTATCTCCATTAAAGAAAGGTGATGATCCTAACACTGTTTTGACTGTATCTCCATTAAAGAAAGGTGATGATCCTAACACTGTTTTGACTGTATCTCCATTAAAGAAAGGTGATGATCCTAACACTGTTTTGACTGTGTCTCCATTAAAGAAAGGTGATGATCCTAACACTGTTTTGACTGTGTCTCCATTAAAGAAAGGTGATGATCCTAACACTGTTTTGACTGTGTCTCCATTAAAGAAAGGTGATGATCCTAACACTGTTTTGACTGTGTCTCCATTAAAGAAAGGTGATGATCCTAACACTGTTTTGACTGTGTCTCCGTTAAAGAAAGGTGATGATCCTAACACTGTTTTGACTGTATCTCCATTAAAGAAAGGTGATGATCCTAACACTGTTTTGACTGTGTCTCCATTAAAGAAAGGTGATGATCCTAACACTGTTTTGACTGTGTCTCCATTAAAGAAAGGTGATGATCCTAACACTGTTTTGACTGTGTCTCCGTTAAAGAAAGGTGATGATCCTAACACTGTTTTGACTGTGTCTCCATTAAAGAAAGGTGATGATCCTAACACTGTTTTGACTGTGTCTCCATTAAAGAAAGGTGATGATCCTAACACTGTTTTGACTGTGTCTCCATTAAAGAAAGGTGATGATCCTAACACTGTTTTGACTGTGTCTCCATTAAAGAAAGGTGATGATCCTAACACTATTTTGACTGTGTCTCCGTTAAAGAAAGGTGATGATCCTAACACTGTTTTGACTGTGTCTCCATTAAAGAAAGGTGATGATCCTAACACTGTTTTGACTGTGTCTCCGTTAAAGAAAGGTGATGATCCTAACACTGTTTTGACTGTGTCTCCATTAAGTGGAAAGGTGACGATCCTAACACTATTTTGACTGTGTCTCCATTAAAGAAAGGTGATGATCCTAACACTGTTTTGACTGTGTCTCCATTAAGTGGAAAGGTGACGATCCTAACACTATTTTGACTGTGTCTCCATTAAAGAAAGGTGATGATCCTAACACTGTTTTGACTGTGTCTCCATTAAGTGGAAAGGTGATGATCCTAACACTGTTTTGACTGTATCTCCATTAAAGAAAGGTGATGATCCTAACACTGTTTTGACTGTATCTCCATTAAAGAAAGGTGATGATCCTAACACTGTTTTGACTGTGTCTCCATTAAAGAAAGGTGATGATCCTAACACTGTTTTGACTGTGTCTCCATTAAAGAAAGGTGATGATCCTAACACTGTTTTGACTGTGTCTCCATTAAAGAAAGGCACTGTTTTGTACTTCTATCAGTGGAGGCTGCTGAGGGGAGGACGGCTCATAATAATGGCTGGAATGGAGTCAATGGAGTGGTATCAACCACATGGAAACCTCGTCTTTGATCTGTTTGATAACTTTCCATTGACTCCATTCCAGCCATTATTATGAGCCGTCCTCCCCTCAGTAGCCTCCACTGGCTTCTATGACCAGGAGTAGGATCTGACCTGGATGAAGAAGAAAAACTGGATCAATGAGAAGAGACACAGGTTTACAACACTAATGAAATACTTGTTTTCATCCCTCGACTCCACCTTGCTACATCAACGATTACGTTTACATGCACATTCATCATTTGATATTGAACTGATTATCTTAATCGATGTAAGGTCATAAAGTAAGTAAGCATACACTGATTAAAACACCTAGATTATATCTTCAATTATAATTATTAGGACATGTAAACACCTTAATCGGTGTTCCAGCGGTGTGTTTGATCTGCACATGTGCTAGCACCAGCCGAGAGCCTCCCTCTTTAGCGCCAGTGAAGTGGGTTCAGAAAATCGAAAAGTATGCATGTTAAAAATAGTTTTCACATACAAACTTTAGATGCCCGAACTCATAATTAAATTGGCTTCCCAAAAATAATATGGTCACTTTCATAAAATGTTTATATTTTGATTGCCGATTTTTCTGCATTTATCAAATTCCACCAGTAGCCTGATTTCAGTAATTGTATTACTGTGTCCATGTAAACGTACCCATAGTTGTCTTCACACACACACACACACACACACACACACACACACACACACACACACACACACACACACACACACACACACACACACACACACACACACACACACACACACACCACACACACACACCCCCCTGCCATAAAGAGAAAAGACAACAGACTCCCCCTCCTCCATCCCTCTTTGTTCTGTATCTGTAAGTGCCTGTGTCGACAAGCCACATCAGAGCGCCGAGCTCTAACGAGGCCTAACGAGCACCTGTGTAATTCACCAATTATAATCAGTCTAATGGCTTGGCTCTAAGCGGACCCCCCCCCTACACACACACACACACCGCCTCCTCCCCTCACCTTCTCCTTTCTCTCCACAGGCGAGAGAGGGAGCAGCACACTTTCTGTTTTTATAGACTGGGAGCCAGTGGGAGGGGGGCAGATGCTTTGACTCCAGGGTTGTGTGTCCAGAATGGGGATACAGAGGGAAGGATTTGGGGTTGGTTGGATGAGCAGAATGATATTACACGTGTATAAACAACTTAACTTCAAGTTGAATAGGTAAGACATCGGTCCCACTCAGCCTCATAGACACACAACCCAGACGGATTTGATTTCCGGTTTATTATCAATAAAAAGCTCTAGAACAGTTCCTTCATCAGGGCTGAATGACACTACGCCTCTCATTCATAATTCACCAAAAACACAGTTCGCCACAAACCTCACTTCCTGTGTGAAATGCAGCAGGAAATGCTTTATTTCCTGTAGTGGAGTGAGCATGTTAGTGACGTGGGGGGTTGGTGTGTGTGTGTGTGTGTGTGTGTATATGTCGGTGTGCGTATCCGTACGTACATGTCTTTGTGTGTTCAGCCATGTACGTGTAATATTAACATGGACACACGCGTCATACAATAACAGTAAGGACAATGCTTCTAAGCTCATTAATCATGAACTATTTTAATCATTACCCCTTAAAATGAATGAAGCATTAGAGGGCCAAGCATCCGTGTTAATAAACAGTAGAAAGTCAAAAGGCAGTTCAAGTCACAAATGTTGCAAGAGAGGTAGGAAACCATTTGATAGAATAATTTTAATATGGTGGCTGTTACCATAATGTCTACGGACACAGCAGGTGGGTGTTAGTCATTAGGGTGTGTGTCTTGCCAGATCCTCGAAATGACGTCAAGACAACACAAGGTGTTAAGCAATCCGAAAATCAAATTGACACATTCACTCAACACCGGGGCCTTCAGAATTCTCTGTGTGATTATCACCTTGTACTGTAGATAAACCCAGTCTGATGTCTCCTGTTCCCAGTGTCTGGGGTCCTCAGGGGCCACGCTCACTCCCTAGGGGCCTCTTATACGCTGTGGCTTCGTTCCAGTGTCTATACTAGCGTACTACTTAGAATGAAGCAATGTAATGGCCATGGATTCTAACTAAATAAGTGGCTATTATGGATATTGGAACCTAGCCAACGTTTCTTGTTACCAGTGTTTGGGGCCTCAAGGGCCACACTCACTCCGTCTCACTTTCTGGTACCACAGCTCACCTTGGCTATGGTGTTGTAGAGTGGCGGCCGGCACTCTTAAGCCTCTTCACGTCGAATGAGAAAAAGAAAGTCATGATATGACGATATGGATTAAGTTCAACTCATTATAGTGATAGAAATACAATGCCAGTGTCCTGATGTTCTGGTATTTGCCACACCCATGCCGTGAAAGGTGTGTATCTCTACAGCCATGAGCCTTCATGGGTCTGCTTGTAGTAGTGATGCATCCCTAGACTGTGTACCCCCCTACGCCAACGGGGATACGACCAATATAGATCTGTTGTCAAGGAAACAACCAAAAGCCAATCAAAGCGGTGTGTGGAGAAATGGCAACGAATACATCTAAAGAGCGAAGACCAATAAAAAGAAAGATCACGACATGCACGCAGTTTCTCTCCTGGAATTACATTGTGCGCGTAGAAACGGAGGGCTACAGACACTCATATGTAAATGCTTTTGTGAGTGTGTGTGAGTCTGGGAATAGCTTCATTCTGACGCGTGGATGTTCGCAGTACACACACAGACCAGCTGAAACGCTATCGCACTGTAGGTCCCTCTCTCTCTCACTTCACCCTCTCTGTGTTACGACATCAATCTGTCCTCTCTCCCTCTCTCACCATCTCTCTCTCTCTCGTTCTTCTTCTCAATATATTTCCTCTGTCTATCTCTATTTATCTTTCTCTCTCTTTCTAGCTTTCCTTGTTTTTAAATCTCTTTAAATCTCTCTCTTTCTCTCTTCTCACCTTCTCTCTCTTCTCTTGTTCTATCTCTCCACTCTTTCTCCTTGCCTCAGCTTGCCTTGTGCATATGGGCCAGAGAACATTCTCTCCTTCTATTGCTTGGAAAATGTGAACATGAGTCAATTCACCCCCCCCCCCCCCCTCCCCCCTTGTAACTACTGTTCAATATTCAATACCTCATCTACATACTACAAAAAGTATCACTATTATCATCATGATAATAGATACAGAATTGGACAATAGGTGCTTTCATAATATGAAGGACAAATGGTGAAAGCGTTGCTGTGTATTACATTGTGGGTCTTCTATAGGAAACAACCTGATAAAAACATCATTGTGATTCATAAGTTTTACTTGCCCCAAGAGCTCACTCTAGACGTCCATAGTTAGAACGTTTGTTTGTGTTATTACTGGTAGCAACGCCACTTTAATGGGCCACGTGAGTTTTTTTCTTCTTCTAAGGCTACAAAATAAGATGTGGGGGCAATGACATCATTGTGTTGTTTAATAGTTAAATGATTAATAGTTACCCAGCATTCCACCACATGAAGAAAGGGGAAGGAGGGGTGAGTAAGGGGGGAGGGGTGTCTCCTCTGGCACCTGGAGTGGAACTTCCAGCCAAAATCAGTTGTTCCCCCTCGCCTCTTCTCTTTGACCCCCTCGCCTCCCCCTCCTCCCCTCTGCTCAGAAAGCGTAGGAGGGTGTCTAATGCAAAGCCCCCTAAATTCCCAAGTGGTCACCATCATCAAGACATGATAACTACAGTGAGGGAGATGGAGGGCTGCAACTAATAATACAGCTTGTTTTCTGTTAGAGGCTGTTTGGCATTTTGGAAGCACAGTGTGTGTGTGTGTGTGTGTGTGTGTGTGTGTGTGTGTGTGTGTGTGTGTGTGTGTGTGTGTGTGTGTGTGCGTGCGTGCGTGCGTGCGTGCGTGTGTGTGTGTGCGTGTGTTGGTGTGTGTGTGTGTGTGCGTGCGTGCGCGCGCGCGCGTGTGTGTGTGTGTGTGTGTGTGTGTGTGTGTGTGTGTGTGTGTGTGTGTGTGTGTGTGTGTGTGTGTGTGCGCGTGTGCGTGTGTGTACATGTTTTACTATACTTGTAAGTACTAGAAGTCCTCACAAGAATAGCAAACCAATGAAAATTCAGAGAAGTGAGAAGATTTTTCCGATCCTCAATTGTAAAAAGGCTATTTTAGGTTTAGGGTTAGGGTTAGAATTAGGGTTAGGTTTAGAGTTAGGAGTTAGGGTTAAAGTTAAGATTAGGGTTAAAGTTAAGGTTAGGGTTAAAGTTAAGGTTAGGGTTAGCTCTTAGGGAAAATAGGATTTTGAATGGGAATCAATTGCTGGTCCCCCAAAAGTCCTCACAAGTATAGTTAGACATAGCTGTGTACAAGTGTGTGTGTGTGTTTGTTTGCACCTCTTACTAGACCTATGCGTGAGTCGCACTGAGTCACAATTGTCCCCTTTGGGTGGATGGTTAGGGGTCTGGAGCTGCTGTGTGTGGGTGTGTGTGGGTGTGCAGGCAGGCACTAAGGTCCAGGCAGGGAGTTGTACAGACCTGTGGGACATCTCCATCATAGGAGGGGAATGTGTCTCAGTCTGGGTCTGTCTGGGTTTAGAACAGCATCTCTGTCTGGATAGAGACACAACCTACTGTATGTAACTATGAAGTCTAATAACCTATTGTATGTAACTATGAAGTCTAATAACCTACTGTATGTAACTACGAAGTCTAATAACCTACTGTATGTAACTACGAAGTCTAATAACCTATTGTATGTAACTATGAAGTCTAATTACCTACTGTATGTAACTATGAAGTCTAATTACCTACTGTATGTAACTATGAAGTCTAATAACCTACTGTATGTAACTACGAAGTCTAATAACCTATTGTATGTAACTATGAAGTCTAATAACCTACTGTATGTAACTACGAAGTCTAATAACCTATTGTATGTAACTATGAAGTCTAATAACCTACTGTATGTAACTACGAAGTCTAATAACCTATTGTATGTAACTATGAAGTCTAATTACCTACTGTATGTAACTATGAACTCTAATAACCTACTGTATGTAACTATGAAGTCTAATAACCTACTGTATGTAACTATGAACTCTAATAACCTACTGTATGTAACTACGAAGTCTAATAACCTACTGTATGTAACTATGAAGTCTAATTACCTACTGTATGTAACTATGAACTCTAATAACCTACTGTATGTAACTATGAAGTCTAATTACCTACTGTATGTAACTATGAACTATAAGGACCTACTGTATGTAACTATGAACTCTAATAACCTACTGTATGTAACTATGAACTCTAAAGATCTACTGTATGTAACTATGAGCTCTAAGGACATACTGTATGTAACCATGAACTCTAAGGACATACTGTATGTAACGATGAAATATAAGGATCTACTGTATGTAACCATGAACTCTAAGGATCTACTTACTGTATGTAACTATGAACTCTAAAGATCTACTGTATGTAACTATGAACTCTAAGGACATACTGTATGTAACTATGAACTATAAGGATCTACTGTATGTAACTATAAACTCTAATAACCTACTGTATGTAACTATGAACTATAAGGATCTACTGTATGTAACTATAAACTCTAATAACCTACTGTATGTAACTATGAACTATAAGGATCTACTGTATGTAACTATGAACTCTAAGGACCTACTGTATGTAACTATGAACTCTAAGGATCTACTGTATGTAACTATGAACTCTAAGGACCTACTGTATGTAACTATGAACTTTAAGGATCTACTGTATGTAACTATGAACTATAAGGACCTACTGTATGTACTATGAACTCTAATAACCTACTGTATGTAACTATGAACTATAAGGATCTACTGTATGTAACTATGAACTTTAAGGACCTACTGTATGTAACTATGAACTTTAAGGATCTACTGTATGTAACTATGAAGTCTAATTACCTACTGTATGTAACTATGAACTCTAATAACCTACTGTATGTAACTATGAAGTCTAATTACCTACTGTATGTAACTATGAACTATAAGGACCTACTGTATGTAATTATAAACTCTAATAACCTACTGTATGTAACTATGAACTATAAGGATCTACTGTATGTAACTATAAACTCTAATAACCTACTGTATGTAACTATGAACTATAAGGATCTACTGTATGTAACGATGAAATATAAGGATCTACTGTATGTAACCATGAACTCTAAGGATCTACTTACTGTATGTAACTATGAACTCTAAAGATCTACTGTATGTAACTATGAACTCTAAGGACATACTGTATGTAACTATGAACTCTAAGGATCTACTGTATGTAACCATGAACTCTAAGGACCTACTGTATGTAACTATAAACTCTAATAACCTACTGTATGTAACTATAAACTCTAAGGACCTACTGTATGTAATTATGAACTCTAAGGATCTACTGTATGTAACTATGAACTATAAGGACCTACTGTATGTAACTATGAACTCTAATAACCTACTGTATGTAACTATGAACTCTAAGGACATACTGTATGTAACTATGAACTATAAGGATCTACTGTATGTAACTATAAACTCTAATAACCTACTGTATGTAACTATGAACTATAAGGATCTACTGTATGTAACTATGAACTTTAAGGACCTACTGTATGTAACTATGATCTTTAAGGATCTACTGTATGTAACTATGAACTCTAAGGATCTACTGTATGTAACTATGAACTCTAAGGATCTACTGTATGTAACTATGAACTCTAAGGATCTACTGTATGTAACTATGAACTCTAAGGATCTACTGTATGTAACTATGAACTCTAAGGATCTACTGTATGTAACTATAAACTCTAAGGATCTACTGTATGTAACTATGAACTCTAAGGATCTACTGTATGTAACTATGAACTCTAAGGATCTACTGTATGTAACTATGAACTCTAAGGATCTACTGTATGTAACCATGAACTCTAAGGACCTAAGGTATTTAACTATGAACTCTAAGGATCTACTGTATGTTTGTAAGTTTTCCTGACCCAGATAAAAGTTGTTCCTGGACTAAAAAACATTTTTAATTGAGATACTCCATTGAGTGTGTTTTTTACTCCAGTCCAGAATTAAACTTAATCTGTGTCTGAGAATCTGGCCCCAAGTGAACCTAAAGGTATCAGCTGGAGGACATTGGCCAGATGAGGGAGCTTGACATGTGATCATTAAAACCCAATGGGTGAGACATGGGGGAAGAACATAAATCTGCCTATAAAATCCTCTGAAAAGGAATGAGAGAGTGGAAAAGGAGATAGAGGGGGATGATGATGGGGAAAAATTGAGCAGGGGAGGTACGGATGGATGGAAGGAGGGGTACATATTTCTTTTGGCAAGTTATAAATTGTAATTCAGACAGGCAGGAACACACGCACACACACACACACACACACACACACACACACACACACACACACACACACACACACACACACACACACACACACACACACACACTCGGGTCCCTGGTCTTAATTATGAACAGAAATCATCATAACAGTTTCTGTGATCTACCTGAAGCCCTCTGCTGAATCAGTCATATGCAGCTGCAGTTGTATAATAGAACCCAGGTTCCGTTGACACCTCGCCAGAACCCTGACTGGGTTCCTTAACGGGTTCACTATGTTGTGAATGTATGAAGTGGGTATATCAGCGGGACTTGACTAATCAGTGATTCAGGGAAGTGCGTGCGAGTTGAATGGAAAAAAATAATATATTATTGTTTGGGGGTTTGGATCTGTTTTGGGGTTCCAGTTATACTAGTCATGGGCACTTCCGAGAGAGAGAGAGAAAGACTCTGTGTGTGTGTGTGTGTGTGTGTGTGTGTGTGTGTGTGTGTGTGTGTGTGTGTGTGTGTGTGTGTGTGTGTGTGTGTGTGTGTGTGTGTGTGTGTGTTAGCCTACTGAAGCGTATTCACATAAGAGTGTCTTTCTTTGGCAGTTCCTTTCAGGTTCCGTTTACCGTAATGCTTTTCCTGGCACCATTAAACTGTGGGGAAACAGAATAGGAAAAGAAAGGGTCAAGGACTGGAACTCTAAATTACAGACAATAGCAAATCTGCTGGGGCTCAGTGATGTGTTTACTGTCGTCTGTGTGAGTAGCCTATTAGGATCAGATTATGCGGGCAATGATGTTTGTGAGAGTACATTGCTCTATTGATATTTTCTGATCAATTGCTGAACTTGCCTATTGCAAGTGGTAATCCATCATCTTCCATGACATGTAGTGATTGGTACACTTTGTTTGTCATATCCTTACACGATGGGCGCTTCAAACTTCCGTCTCCTTTGTAAATTATATATGATGTTGCCTAGTGAAGTTGACACTTATTTTGGGAGCGCACTTCAGAGCGGGATTTCGTTGGATCGTTGACAAAAACGACAGAAAATTCAAAACTCCACAGTGCAGCGCTATAGTCGGAGACGTAGTGGCAGTTGCACAATTCGCGGGATGGGAAGCGAACGGATGGCGAGAGAGGGCCGGCGACTACACTTGACTGGAGCCAGTAGAGCGGCTGAAGTTAAAAGCACCGCGCCGAGACATTCAAAGCGGCCGCCTGATGAGAACAGGGCCGTTTAAGACTGCTGCACGGTGACTCACGGCCCCCTTTCCCGGTTTTACGGGAAATGGAATGTGTTTTTTTTAGCTCGTTTATTTTTTTCTCCTCCACCGTAGAGTTCTAGAGGAGATGGGGAGGGTTAATGTTTGTGAGTGTGTCGACTCCCTCAGGGAGCATAGGTGTAATTATCGCCTCAAGTCGACTTAGAGTTGGCAAAGCAAAGTCAGACAGCAATGTAAGAGAGCACTGTTTCCCTCCTGTCCATAGCCAAAACATGAAGCTGAATGTTGATGAGGGTGGTGGTAGTGAAGGAAGACCTGTCTCTAGGGGATAGAGCTTATTGATGATGATGATACATTTAGTTGACAATATTGAACTGAGGCTCGAGCAGATTTCAATTCAGGAGAATTCCTGAACTAGATTGTCAGTACTCACCATAGCACATTATTTATCAATCCAAGCATGAAGGATATGACGAAGCCTTTGTCAAGAGTTTGGAACCTTATCAATAAATAACGTTATTGTCTAGCTCCACTACCACCTCAACTCAGTCAGACAGACAGTCAGACAGACAGACAGTTGCTAGCTTCCTGCTTTGGAAACTCTTAGCCTATTTTTGTGGGCGGCTGTAGTCTTGAGTGGGGTTTTTCCAACCCGAGGTGGTTATTTTGGTCAGATAAATACAATGTTGTGGAGAGGGGTGATTCAGATGAGATCACCTCTTAGCTCCTCCTGAAGAGCTTGAAAACACACACACACGCACGCACGCACGCACGCACGCACGCACGCACGCACGCACGCACGCACACACACACACACACACACACACACACACACACACACACACACAGCAGCAAATCCAGCCCGAAAACAACAGCTAGCAGCAAGACAAGACAAGAACCAACATGGGGTGAACTTGTGGAAAAATAAAATAGGCATGGAAAATAAGGCTTGTTCCCATCTAACCACCCCAGAACTAGACTGCCAGCCTGACCTGGGGCAAGGAACCTGGCAGGAACCGGTCCAAACACTCTGGGGTTGGAACAGTCATTGGCTAGAACAACGGCCTAGACTAGAACAGTGGAAAGGGTTGGTTAGTGGAGCATGTCTTATAGCTGTATTGTCTGTTATAAGGCCTAACACAGACCAAAACTATAGAGCTGTAGTTAGTCACACACACGCACACACACACACACCAGCTCGTTCTGTGTTAAGGTTTGTTGACTGTATGTGGGAACACAAGGATCACATAAATCTCTAGCTCTACTTAGATCCTAATCCAATGGATTTCCATCTGACTGTGTGTGTGACTGTGAGGTCATGATATGTTTGGCTTCATTTATTGTGGATGGGATTTGTTTGATGCGTACGTGCATGAGTCTGTGTTTTAGGGTTCTGCGAGTAGGAATGGGATAGGTAATTATGAGCTGTGGTTGTCTGCTATTGTGTATGAGAGAGAGAAAGAGAGAGAGAGAGAGAGAGAGAGAGAGTATTGTCATGTGGTGGTCTGCGGTGTGATGTCTTGCCAGGTGTGTTGCTAGTGGGCCTTGGCATACAGGTATACACCACCTGCATGGCCTCTCTGTCTCAGACAACAACAGCTGCACACAGCAGGCCATTGTTTAAGTGTGTGTGTATGTGCGCGTGGGTCTGTGTGTATTTGACTCTGTAAGTGAGTGTGTGTGTGCATGTACCCATTCATGTGTTTTGTACAGGGGGAGTGAAGTGAAGCCCTCTTGCATCTGGACCTCAATGAGGGGGTTGGAATGAGGTCATCATAGCTGTTGATTTACATGACACGCTCTGTTACTTACATGACTGTGTGTTACACTCCCGTAGTTAACTGTGTGTTACACTCCTGTAGTTGACTGTGTGTTACACTCCTGTAGTTGACTGTGTGTTACACTCCTGTAGTTGACTGCGTGTTACACTCCTGTAGATGACTGTGTGTTACACTCCTGTAGTTGACTGTGTGTTACACTCCTGTAGTTGACTGCGTGTTACACTCCTGTAGATGACTGTGTGTTACACTCCTGTAGATTACTGTGTGTTACTCTCCTGTAGTTGACTGTGTGTTACACTCCTGTAGTTGACTGTGTGTTACACTCCTGTAGATGACTGTGTGTTACACTCCTGTAGTTGACTGTGTGTTACACTCCTGTAGTTGACTGTGTGTTACACTCCTGTAGTTGACTGTGTGTTACACTCCTGTAGATGACTGTGTGTTACACTCCTGTAGATGACTGTGTGTTACACTCCTGTAGTTGACTGTGTGTTACACTCCTGTAGATGACTGTGTGTTACACTCCTGTAGATGACTGTGTGTTACACTCCTGTAGTTGACTGTGTGTTACACTCCTGTAGTTGACTGTGTGTTACACTCCTGTAGATGACTGTGTGGTACTCTCCTGTAGTTGACTGTGTGCTACACTCCTGTAGTTGACTGTGTGTTACACTCCTGTAGATGACTGTGTGTTACACTCCTGTAGTTGACTGTGTGTTACACTCCTGTAGTTGACTGTGTGTTACACTCCTGTAGTTGATTGTGTGTTACACTCCTGTAGTTGACTGTGTGTTACACTCCTGTAGATGACTGTGTGTTACACTCCTGTAGTTGACTGTGTTACACTCCTGTAGATGACTGTGTGTTACACTCCTGTAGTTGACTGTGTGTTACTCTCCTGTAGTTGACTGTGTGTTACACTCCTGTAGTTGACTGTGTGTTACACTCCTGTAGATGACTGTGTGTTACACTCCTGTAGATGACTGTGTGTTACACTCCTGTAGATGACTGTGTGTTACACTCCTGTAGTTGACTGTGTGTTACACTCCTGTAGTTGACTGTGTGTTACACTCCTGTAGTTGACTGCGTGTTACTCTCCTGTAGTTGACTGTGTGTTACACTCCTGTAGTTGACTGTGTGTTACACTCCTGTAGATGACTGTGTGTTACACTCCTGTAGTTGACTGTGTTACACTCCTGTAGATGACTGTGTGTTACACTCCTGTAGTTGACTGTGTGTTACTCTCCTGTAGTTGACTGTGTGTTACACTCCTGTAGTTGACTGTGTGTTACACTCCTGTAGATGACTGTGTGTTACACTCCTGTAGATGACTGTGTGTTACACTCCTGTAGATGACTGTGTGTTACACTCCTGTAGTTGACTGTGTGTTACACTCCTGTAGTTGACTGTGTGTTACACTCCTGTAGTTGACTGCGTGTTACTCTCCTGTAGTTGACTGTGTGTTACACTCCTGTAGTTGACTGTGTGTTACACTCCTGTAGATGACTGTGGGGTTACACTCCTGTAGATGACTGTGTGTTACACTCCTGTAGTTGACTGGGTGTTACACTCCTGTAGTTGACTGTGTGTTACACTCCTGTAATTAACTGTGTGTTACACTCCTGTAGTTGACTGTAGGTTACTCTCCTGTAGTTGACTGTGTGTTACACTCCTGTAGTTGACTGTGTGTTACACTCCTGTAGATGACTGTGTGTTACACTCCTGTAGATGACTGTGTGTTACTCTCCTGTAGATGACTGTGTGTTACTCTCCTGTAGTTGACTGTGTGTTACACTCCTGTAGTTGACTGTGTGTTACACTCCTGTAGATGACTGTGTGTTACACTCCTGTAGTTGACTGTGTGTTACACTCCTGTAGTTGACTGTAGGTTACTCTCCTGTAGTTGACTGTGTGTTACACTCCTGTAGTTGACTGTGTGTTACACTCCTATAGTTGACTGTGTGTTACACTCCTGTAGATGACTGTGTGTTACACTCCTGTAGTTGACTGTGTGTTACACTCCTGTAGTTGACTGTGTGTTACACTCCTGTAGTTGACTGTGTGTTACTCTCCTGTAGTTGACTGTGTGTTACACTCCTGCAGTTGACTGTGTGTTACACTCCTGTAGTTGACTATGTGTTACACTCCTGTAGTTGACTGTGTGTTACACTCCTGTAGTTGGCTGTGTGTTACACTCCTGTAGATGACTGTGTGTTACACTCCTGTAGATGACTGTGTGTTACACTCCTGTAGTTGACTGTGTGTTACACTCCTGTAGTTGACTGTGTGTTACTCTCCTGTAGTTGACTGTGTGTTACACTCCTGTAGTTGACTGTGTGTTACACTCCTGTAGTTGACTGTGTGTTACACTCCTGTAGTTGACTGTGTGTTACACTCCTGTAGATGACTGTGTGTTACACTCCTGTAGATGACTGTGTGTTACACTCCTGTAGTTGACTGTGTGTTACACTCCTGTAGTTGACTGTGTGTTACTCTCCTGTAGTTGACTGTGTGTTATACTCCTGTAGTTGACTGTGTGTTACACTCCTGTAGTTGACTGTGTGTTACACTCCTGTAGTTGACTGTGTGTTACACTCCTGTAGTTGACTGTGTGTTACACTCCTGTAGTTGACTGTGTGTTACTCTCCTGTAGTTGACTGTGTGTTACACTCCTGTAGTTGACTGTGTGTTACACTCCTGTAGTTGACTATGTGTTACACTCCTGTAGTTGACTGTGTGTTACACTCCTGTAGTTGGCTGTGTGTTACACTCCTGTAGATGACTGTGTGTTACACTCCTGTAGATGACTGTGTGTTACACTCCTGTAGTTGACTGTGTGTTACACTCCTGTAGTTGACTGTGTGTTACTCTCCTGTAGTTGACTGTGTGTTACACTCCTGTAGTTGACTGTGTGTTACACTCCTGTAGTTGACTGTGTGTTACACTCCTGTAGTTGACTGTGTGTTACACTCCTGTAGATGACTGTGTGTTACACTCCTGTAGATGACTGTGTGTTACACTCCTGTAGTTGACTGTGTGTTACACTCCTGTAGTTGACTGTGTGTTACTCTCCTGTAGTTGACTGTGTGTTATACTCCTGTAGTTGACTGTGTGTTACACTCCTGTAGTTGACTGTGTGTTACACTCCTGTAGTTGGCTGTGTGTTACACTCCTGTAGTTGACTGTGTGTTACACTCCTGTAGTTGACTGTGTGTTACACTCCTGTAGTTGACTGTGTGTTACTCTCCTGTAGTTGACTGTGTGTTACACTCCTGTAGTTGACTGTGTGTTACACTCCTGTAGTTGACTATGTGTTACACTCCTGTAGTTGACTGTGTGTTACACTCCTGTAGTTGACTGTGTGTTACACTCCTGTAGATGACTGTGGGGTTACACTCCTGTAGATGACTGTGTGTTACACTCCTGTAGTTGACTGGGTGTTACACTCCTGTAGTTGACTGTGTGTTACACTCCTGTAGTTGACTCTGTGTTACACTCCTGTAGATGACTGTGTGTTACACTCCTGTAGATGACTGTGTGTTACACTCCTGTAGATGACTGTGTGTTACACTCCTGTAGTTGATTGTGTGTTACACTCCTGTAGTTGACTGTGTGTTACACTCCTGTAGTTGACTGTGTGTTACTCTCCTGTAGTTGACTGTGTGTTACACTCCTGTAGATGACTGTGTGTTACTCTCCTGTAGTTGACTGTGTGTTACACTCCTGTAGTTGACTGTGTGTTACACTCCTGTAGATGACTGTGTGTTACACTCCTGTAGTTGACTGTGTGTTACACTCCTGTAGTTGACTGTAGGTTACTCTCCTGTAGTTGACTGTGTGTTACACTCCTGTAGTTGACTGTGTGTTACACTCCTATAGTTGACTGTGTGTTACACTCCTGTAGATGACTGTGTGTTACACTCCAGTAGTTGACTGTGTGTTACACTCCTGTAGTTGACTGTGTGTTACACTCCTGTAGTTGACTGTGTGTTACTCTCCTGTAGTTGACTGTGTGTTACACTCCTGTAGTTGACTGTGTGTTACACTCCTGTAGTTGACTATGTGTTACACTCCTGTAGTTGACTGTGTGTTACACTCCTGTAGTTGGCTGTGTGTTACACTCCTGTAGATGACTGTGTGTTACACTCCTGTAGATGACTGTGTGTTACACTCCTGTAGTTGACTGTGTGTTACACTCCTGTAGTTGACTGTGTGTTACTCTCCTGTAGTTGACTGTGTGTTACACTCCTGTAGTTGACTGTGTGTTACACTCCTGTAGTTGACTGTGTGTTACACTCCTGTAGTTGACTGTGTGTTACACTCCTGTAGTTGACTGTGTGTTACTCTCCTGTAGTTGACTGTGTGTTACACTCCTGTAGTTGACTGTGTGTTACACTCCTGTAGTTGACTGTGTGTTACACTCCTGTAGATGACTGTGGGGTTACACTCCTGTAGATGACTGTGTGTTACACTCTTGTAGATGACTGTGTGTTACACTCCTGTAGATGACTGTGTGTTACACTCCTGTAGTTGGCTGTGTGTTACACTCCTGTAGATGACTGTGTGTTACACTCCTGTAGTTGACTGTGTGTTACACTCCTGTAGTTGACTGTGTGTTACACTCCTGTAGTTGACTGTGTGTTACTCTCCTGTAGTTGACTGTGTGTTACACTCCTGTAGTTGGCTGTGTGTTACTCTCCTGTAGTTGACTGTGTGTTACACTCCTGTAGTTGACTGTGTGTTACTCTCCTGTAGTTGACTGTGTGTTACACTCCTGTAGATGACTGTGTGTTACACTCCTGTAGATGACTGTGTGTTACACTCCTGTAGTTGACTGTGTGTTACACTCCTGTAGTTGACTGTGTGTTACACTCCTGTAGTTGACTGTGTGTTACACTCCTGTAGATGACTGTGTGTTACTCTCCTGTAGTTGACTGTGTGTTACACTCCTGTAGTTGACTGTGTGTTACACTCCTGTAGTTGACTGTGTGTTACTCTCCTGTAGTTGACTGTGTGTTACACTCCTGTAGTTGACTGTGTGTTACACTCCTGTAGTTGACTGTGTGTTACTCTCCTGTAGTTGACTGTGTGTTACACTCCTGTAGATGACTGTGTGTTACTCTCCTGTAGTTGACTGTGTGTTACACTCCTGTAGTTGACTGTGTGTTACACTCCCGTAGTTGACTGTAGGTTACTCTCCTGTAGTTGACTGTGTGTTACACTCCTGTAGTTGACTGTGTGTTACACTCCTGTAGATGACTGTGTGTTACACTCCTGTAGTTGACTGTGTGTTACACTCCTGTAGTTGACTGTGTGTTACACTCCTGTAGTTGACTGTGTGTTACTCTCCTGTAGTTGACTGTGTGTTACACTCCTGTAGTTGACTGTGTGTTACACTCCTGTAGTTGACTGTGTGTTACACTCCTGTAGTTGACTGTGTGTTACACTCCTGTAGATGACTGTGTGTTAAACTCCTGTAGATGACTGTGTGTTACACTCCTGTAGTTGACTGTGTGTTACACTCCTGTAGTTGACTGTGTGTTACACTCCTGTAGTTGACTGTGTGTTACACTCTTGTAGTTGACTGTGTGTTACACTCCTGTAGTTGACTGTGTGTTACTCTCCTGTAGTTGACTGTGTGTTACACTCCTGTAGATGACTGTGTGTTACTCTCCTGTAGTTGACTGTGTGTTACACTCCTGTAGTTGACTGTGTGTTACACTCCTGTAGTTGACTGTGTGTTACACTCCTGTAGTTGACTCTGTGTTACACTCCTGTAGTTGACTGTGTGTTACACTCCTGTAGTTGACTGTGTGTTACACTCCTGTAGATGACTGTGTGTTACACTCCTGTAGTTGACTGTGTGTTATACTCCTGTAGATGACTGTGTGTTACACTCCTGTAGATGACTGTGTGTTACACTCCTGTAGTTGACTGTGTGTTACACTCCTGTAGATGACTGTGTGTTACACTCCTGTAGTTGACTGTGTGTTACACTCTTGTAGATGACTGTGTGTTACACTCCTGTAGATGACTGTGTGTTACACTCCTGTAGATGACTGTGTGTTACACTCCTGTAGTTGACTGTGTGTTACTCTCCTGTAGATGACTGTGTGTTACACTCCTGTAGATGACTGTGTGTTACACTCCTGTAGTTGACTGTAGGTTACTCTCCTGTAGTTGACTGTGTGTTACTCTCCTGTAGTTGACTGTGTGTTACACTCCTGTAGTTGACTGTGTGTTACACTCCTGTAGATGACTGTGTGTTACACTCCTGTAGTTGACTGTGGGTTACACTCCTGTAGTTGTCTGTGTGTTACTCTCCTGTAGTTGACTGTGTGTTACACTCCTGTAGTTGACTGTGTGTTACACTCCCGTAGTTGACTGTAGGTTACTCTCCTGTAGTTGACTGTGTGTTACACTCCTGTAGTTGACTGTGTGTTACACTCCTGTAGATGACTGTGTGTTACACTCCTGTAGTTGACTGTGTGTTATACTCCTGTAGATGACTGTGTGTTACACTCCTGTAGATGACTGTGTGTTACACTCCTGTAGTTGACTGTGTGTTACACTCCTGTAGATGACTGTGTGTTACACTCCTGTAGTTGACTGTGTGTTACACTCTTGTAGATGACTGTGTGTTACACTCCTGTAGATGACTGTGTGTTACACTCCTGTAGATGACTGTGTGTTACACTCCTGTAGTTGACTGTGTGTTACTCTCCTGTAGATGACTGTGTGTTACACTCCTGTAGATGACTGTGTGTTACACTCCTGTAGTTGACTGTAGGTTACTCTCCTGTAGTTGACTGTGTGTTACTCTCCTGTAGTTGACTGTGTGTTACACTCCTGTAGTTGACTGTGTGTTACACTCCTGTAGATGACTGTGTGTTACACTCCTGTAGTTGACTGTGGGTTACACTCCTGTAGTTGTCTGTGTGTTACACTCCCGTAGTTGACTGTAGGTTACTCTCCTGTAGTTGACTGTGTGTTACACTCCTGTAGTTGACTGTGTGTTACACTCCTGTAGATGACTGTGTGTTACACTCCTGTAGTTGACTGTGTGTTATACTCCTGTAGATGACTGTGTGTTACACTCCTGTAGATGACTGTGTGTTACACTCCTGTAGTTGACTGTGTGTTACACTCCTGTAGATGACTGTGTGTTACACTCCTGTAGTTGACTGTGTGTTACTCTCCTGTAGATGACTGTGTGTTACACTCCTGTAGATGACTGTGTGTTACACTCCTGTAGTTGACTGTAGGTTACTCTCCTGTAGTTGACTGTGTGTTACTCTCCTGTAGTTGACTGTGTGTTACACTCCTGTAGTTGACTGTGTGTTACACTCCTGTAGATGACTGTGTGTTACACTCCTGTAGTTGACTGTGGGTTACACTCCTGTAGTTGTCTGTGTGTTACTCTCCTGTAGTTGACTGTGTGTTACACTCCTGTAGTTGACTGTGTGTTACACTCCCGTAGTTGACTGTAGGTTACTCTCCTGTAGTTGACTGTGTGTTACACTCCTGTAGTTGACTGTGTGTTACACTCCTGTAGATGACTGTGTGTTACACTCCTGTAGTTGACTGTGTGTTATACTCCTGTAGATGACTGTGTGTTACACTCCTGTAGATGACTGTGTGTTACACTCCTGTAGTTGACTGTGTGTTACACTCCTGTAGATGACTGTGTGTTACACTCCTGTAGTTGACTGTGTGTTACACTCTTGTAGATGACTGTGTGTTACACTCCTGTAGATGACTGTGTGTTACACTCCTGTAGATGACTGTGTGTTACACTCCTGTAGTTGACTGTGTGTTACTCTCCTGTAGATGACTGTGTGTTACACTCCTGTAGATGACTGTGTGTTACACTCCTGTAGTTGACTGTAGGTTACTCTCCTGTAGTTGACTGTGTGTTACTCTCCTGTAGTTGACTGTGTGTTACACTCCTGTAGTTGACTGTGTGTTACACTCCTGTAGATGACTGTGTGTTACACTCCTGTAGTTGACTGTGGGTTACACTCCTGTAGTTGTCTGTGTGTTACACTCCCGTAGTTGACTGTAGGTTACTCTCCTGTAGTTGACTGTGTGTTACACTCCTGTAGTTGACTGTGTGTTACACTCCTGTAGATGACTGTGTGTTACACTCCTGTAGTTGACTGTGTGTTATACTCCTGTAGATGACTGTGTGTTACACTCCTGTAGATGACTGTGTGTTACACTCCTGTAGTTGACTGTGTGTTACACTCCTGTAGATGACTGTGTGTTACACTCCTGTAATTGACTGTGTGTTACACTCTTGTAGATGACTGTGTGTTACACTCCTGTAGATGACTGTGTGTTACACTCCTGTAGATGACTGTGTGTTACACTCCTGTAGTTGACTGTGTGTTACTCTCCTGTAGATGACTGTGTGTTACACTCCTGTAGATGACTGTGTGTTACACTCCTGTAGTTGACTGTAGGTTACTCTCCTGTAGTTGACTGTGTGTTACTCTCCTGTAGTTGACTGTGTGTTACACTCCTGTAGTTGACTGTGTGTTACACTCCTGTAGATGACTGTGTGTTACACTCCTGTAGTTGACTGTGGGTTACACTCCTGTAGTTGTCTGTGTGTTACTCTCCTGTAGTTGACTGTGTGTTACACTCCTGTAGTTGACTGTGTGTTACACTCCCGTAGTTGACTGTAGGTTACTCTCCTGTAGTTGACTGTGTGTTACACTCCTGTAGTTGACTGTGTGTTACACTCCTGTAGATGACTGTGTGTTACACTCCTGTAGTTGACTGTGTGTTACACTCCTGTAGTTGACTGTGTGTTACACTCCTGTAGTTGACTGTGTGTTACTCTCCTGTAGTTGACTGTGTGTTACACTCCTGTAGTTGACTGTGTGTTACACTCCTGTAGTTGACTGTGTGTTACACTCCTGTAGTTGACTGTGTGTTACACTCCTGTAGATGACTGTGTGTTAAACTCCTGTAGATGACTGTGTGTTACACTCCTGTAGTTGACTGTGTGTTACACTCCTGTAGTTGACTGTGTGTTACACTCCTGTAGTTGACTGTGTGTTACACTCTTGTAGTTGACTGTATGTTACACTCCTGTAGTTGACTGTGTGTTACTCTCCTGTAGTTGACTGTGTGTTACACTCCTGTAGATGACTGTGTGTTACTCTCCTGTAGTTGACTGTGTGTTACACTCCTGTAGTTGACTGTGTGTTACACTCCTGTAGTTGACTGTGTGTTACACTCCTGTAGTTGACTGTGTGTTACACTCCTGTAGTTGACTGTGTGTTACACTCCTGTAGTTGACTGTGTGTTACACTCCTGTAGATGACTGTATGTTACACTCCTGTAGTTGACTGTGTGTTATACTCCTGTAGATGACTGTGTGTTACACTCCTGTAGATGACTGTGTGTTACACTCCTGTAGTTGACTGTGTGTTACACTCCTGTAGATGACTGTGTGTTACACTCCTGTAGTTGACTATGTGTTACACTCTTGTAGATGACTGTGTGTTACACTCCTGTAGATGACTGTGTGTTACACTCCTGTAGATGACTGTGTGTTACACTCCTGTAGTTGACTGTGTGTTACTCTCCTGTAGATGACTGTGTGTTACACTCCTGTAGATGACTGTGTGTTACACTCCTGTAGTTGACTGTAGGTTACTCTCCTGTAGTTGACTGTGTGTTACTCTCCTGTAGTTGACTGTGTGTTACACTCCTGTAGTTGACTGTGTGTTACACTCCTGTAGATGACTGTGTGTTACACTCCTGTAGTTGACTGTGGGTTACACTCCTGTAGTTGTCTGTGTGTTACTCTCCTGTAGTTGACTGTGTGTTACACTCCTGTAGTTGACTGTGTGTTACACTCCTGTAGTTGACTGTGTGTTACTCTCCTGTAGTTGACTGTGTGTTACACTCCTGTAGTTGACTGTGTGTTACACTCCTGTAGTTGACTGTGTGTTACACTCCTGTAGTTGACTGTGTGTTACACTCCTGTAGTTGACTGTGTGTTACACTCCTGTAGTTGACTGTGTGTTACACTCCTGTAGTTGACTGTGTGTTACACTCCTGTAGTTGACTGTGTGTTACACTCCTGTAGTTGACTGTGTGTTACTCTCCTGTAGTTGACTGTGTGTTACACTCCTGTAGATGACTGTGTGTTACACTCCTGTAGTTGACTGTGGGTTACACTCCTGTAGTTGACTGTGTGTTACACTCCTGTAATTAACTGTGTGTTACACTCCTGTAGTTGACTGTGTGTTACACTCCTGTAGTTGACTGTGTGTTACACTCCTGTAGTTGACTGTGTGTTACACTCCTGTAGTTGACTGTGTGTTACTCTCCTGTAGATGACTGTGTGTTACACTCCTGTAGTTGACTGTGGGTTACACTCCTGTAGTTGACTGTGTGTTACACTCCTGTAGATGACTGTGTGTTACACT